>NC_059436.1:48307950-48341619 GCF_021028975.2 Sphaerodactylus townsendi | reverse complement strand
TATCTATCTATCTATCTATCTATCTATCTATCTATCTATCTATCTATTTATTTATTTGAATATATATATATACCGCCTTCCCCCGGAGGGCTCAGGGCTGTGTCCAACAATCATATACAAACATTTAAAACAATCATATACAACATTTAAATTAAAACAGTCCTTCCCCACTAAAAGGAACCATAAAGATATAATTTCCATACTTTCAGACGGCATTAAAAGTACTCCTTCACCCCCACCCTTGCGCCCACAGGAGGCCAGATGTTCATTATAGCAGATTTTCGATATTATCCCGGCTGGCCAAATGCCTGGCGGAACAGGTCCGTCTTACAGGCCCTGCGGAAACTCTATATGTCCTGCAGGACCCTGATCTCACCTGGAAGCCTGTTCCACCAGGTAGGGGTAAGGGCTGTAAAAGCCCTGGCCCTTGTAGAGGCCAGCCGGATCGCTTTGGGACCAGGGATCACCAGGAGGCACACCTCCGAGGAGCGGAGGGGCCTAACAGAGCGATATAGCCTCACGTCTACGTACATTTAACACACCTTGGGGGAAGGTATTGTTTTAACCGCCTGCCATTTGGACTTAAATCTTGTAGTGAGATGTTTCATCAGAAAAATGAGGAGACCTTTGGTCACCTAATAAGCCTGGTGTTTTATCATGAGCTGCTTGTGGCTCTTCTTGTTCTCTGTCTATGTTCAGAGACTTCGTGTCTCCAGGCTTCTCTCTATATATCCTGCAGCAGTGGCGTAGGAGGTTAAGAGCTCATGTATCTAATCTGGAGGAACCGGGTTTGATTCCCCGCTCTGCCGCCTGAGCTGTGGAGGCTTATCTGGGGAATTCAGATTAGCCTGTGCACTTCCACACACGCCAGCTGGGTGACCTTGGGCTAGTCACAGCTTCTCGGAGCTCTCTCAGCCCCACCTACCTGACAGGGTGTTTGCTGTGAGGGGGGAAGGGCAAGGAGATTGTAAGCCCCTTTGAGTCTCCTGCAGGAGAGAAAGGGGGGATATAAATCCAAACTCTTCTTCTCTTCTTTTATTAAACTCTACTGCTGTCCTATGAGCATGTCTGAGGGCTGCTGTGTTTGTTGTGACTGCATTACACCGTGAGTGTGAAAGTGCTTCCTGTTGCCCAGAACAACTCTGGCACTTTCAACTGTGTGTTAGAATGAAATCTGCCAACTGCGTTGTTCAAATGAATTGGTGGTGGTGGAAAGGGCAGCCAAATCACAGCCAACTTATGTGACCCGGTAGGGTTTTCAAGAGGGGAGCAGAGGTGGTTTGCCATTGCTTGCCTCTGCTTAGCAACCCTGGCTTTCCTTGGTGGTCTCCCATATCCAAGCACAAATCCTGCTTAGCTTCTGAGATCTGGTAAGATCAGGCTAGCCTTGGCCATTGAGGGGAGGTCTGTGAGACAGTTTATAACCGTGGTGGCGAACCTTTGGCACTCCAGATGTTATGGACTACAATTCCCATCAGCTCCTGCCAGCACGGCCAATTGGCCATGGGGGGTGGGGGGGGGGGGGGGGGGGGGGGGGGGGGGGTGGGGGGGGGGGGGGTTGGGGGGGGGGGGGGGTGGTGGGGGGGGGCGGGGTTGGTTTGGGGGGGGGGGGGGGGGGGGGGGGGGGGTGGGGCGGGGGGGGCTGTCGGTGGGGGGGGGGGGGGGTGTGGGGGGGACGGGGGGGTTGGGGGGGGGGGGGGTGGGGGGGGGGGGGGGTGGGGGGGGGGGGGGGTGGGGGGGGGGGGGGGTGGGGGGGGGGGGGGGTGGGGGGGGGGGGGGGTGGGGGGGGGGGGGGGTGGGGGGGGGGGGGGGTGGGGGGGGGGGGGGGTGGGGGGGGGGGGGGGTGGGGGGGGGGGGGGGTGGGGGGGGGGGGGGGTGGGGGGGGGGGGGGGTGGGGGGGGGGGGGGGTGGGGGGGGGGGGGGGTGGGGGGGGGGGGGGGTGGGGGGGGGGGGGGGTGGGGGGGGGGGGGGGTGGGGGGGGGGGGGGGTGGGGGGGGGGGGGGGTGGGGGGGGGGGGGGGTGGGGGGGGGGGGGGGTGGGGGGGGGGGGGGGTGGGGGGGGGGGGGGGTGGGGGGGGGGGGGGGTGGGGGGGGGGGGGGGTGGGGGGGGGGGGGGGTGGGGGGGGGGGGGGGTGGGGGGGGGGGGGGGTGGGGGGGGGGGGGGGTGGGGGGGGGGGGGGGTGGGGGGGGGGGGGGGTGGGGGGGGGGGGGGGTGGGGGGGGGGGGGGGTGGGGGGGGGGGGGGGTGGGGGGGGGGGGGGGTGGGGGGGGGGGGGGGTGGGGGGGGGGGGGGGTGGGGGGGGGGGGGGGTGGGGGGGGGGGGGGGTGGGGGGGGGGGGGGGTGGGGGGGGGGGGGGGTGGGGGGGGGGGGGGGTGGGGGGGGGGGGGGGTGGGGGGGGGGGGGGGTGGGGGGGGGGGGGGGTGGGGGGGGGGGGGGGTGGGGGGGGGGGGGGGTGGGGGGGGGGGGGGGTGGGGGGGGGGGGGGGTGGGGGGGGGGGGGGGTGGGGGGGGGGGGGGGTGGGGGGGGGGGGGGGTGGGGGGGGGGGGGGGTGGGGGGGGGGGGGGGTGGGGGGGGGGGGGGGTGGGGGGGGGGGGGGGTGGGGGGGGGGGGGGGTGGGGGGGGGGGGGGGTGGGGGGGGGGGGGGGTGGGGGGGGGGGGGGGTGGGGGGGGGGGGGGGTGGGGGGGGGGGGGGGTGGGGGGGGGGGGGGGTGGGGGGGGGGGGGGGTGGGGGGGGGGGGGGGTGGGGGGGGGGGGGGGTGGGGGGGGGGGGGGGTGGGGGGGGGGGGGGGTGGGGGGGGGGGGGGGTGGGGGGGGGGGGGGGTGGGGGGGGGGGGGGGTGGGGGGGGGGGGGGGTGGGGGGGGGGGGGGGTGGGGGGGGGGGGGGGTGGGGGGGGGGGGGGGTGGGGGGGGGGGGGGGTGGGGGGGGGGGGGGGTGGGGGGGGGGGGGGGTGGGGGGGGGGGGGGGTGGGGGGGGGGGGGGGTGGGGGGGGGGGGGGGTGGGGGGGGGGGGGGGTGGGGGGGGGGGGGGGTGGGGGGGGGGGGGGGTGGGGGGGGGGGGGGGTGGGGGGGGGGGGGGGTGGGGGGGGGGGGGGGTGGGGGGGGGGGGGGGTGGGGGGGGGGGGGGGTGGGGGGGGGGGGGGGTGGGGGGGGGGGGGGGTGGGGGGGGGGGGGGGTGGGGGGGGGGGGGGGTGGGGGGGGGGGGGGGTGGGGGGGGGGGGGGGTGGGGGGGGGGGGGGGTGGGGGGGGGGGGGGGTGGGGGGGGGGGGGGGTGGGGGGGGGGGGGGGTGGGGGGGGGGGGGGGTGGGGGGGGGGGGGGGTGGGGGGGGGGGGGGGTGGGGGGGGGGGGGGGTGGGGGGGGGGGGGGGTGGGGGGGGGGGGGGGTGGGGGGGGGGGGGGGTGGGGGGGGGGGGGGGTGGGGGGGGGGGGGGGTGGGGGGGGGGGGGGGTGGGGGGGGGGGGGGGTGGGGGGGGGGGGGGGTGGGGGGGGGGGGGGGTGGGGGGGGGGGGGGGTGGGGGGGGGGGGGGGTGGGGGGGGGGGGGGGTGGGGGGGGGGGGGGGTGGGGGGGGGGGGGGGTGGGGGGGGGGGGGGGTGGGGGGGGGGGGGGGTGGGGGGGGGGGGGGGTGGGGGGGGGGGGGGGTGGGGGGGGGGGGGGGTGGGGGGGGGGGGGGGTGGGGGGGGGGGGGGGTGGGGGGGGGGGGGGGTGGGGGGGGGGGGGGGTGGGGGGGGGGGGGGGTGGGGGGGGGGGGGGGTGGGGGGGGGGGGGGGTGGGGGGGGGGGGGGGTGGGGGGGGGGGGGGGTGGGGGGGGGGGGGGGTGGGGGGGGGGGGGGGTGGGGGGGGGGGGGGGTGGGGGGGGGGGGGGGTGGGGGGGGGGGGGGGTGGGGGGGGGGGGGGGTGGGGGGGGGGGGGGGTGGGGGGGGGGGGGGGTGGGGGGGGGGGGGGGTGGGGGGGGGGGGGGGTGGGGGGGGGGGGGGGTGGGGGGGGGGGGGGGTGGGGGGGGGGGGGGGTGGGGGGGGGGGGGGGTGGGGGGGGGGGGGGGTGGGGGGGGGGGGGGGTGGGGGGGGGGGGGGGTGGGGGGGGGGGGGGGTGGGGGGGGGGGGGGGTGGGGGGGGGGGGGGGTGGGGGGGGGGGGGGGTGGGGGGGGGGGGGGGTGGGGGGGGGGGGGGGTGGGGGGGGGGGGGGGTGGGGGGGGGGGGGGGTGGGGGGGGGGGGGGGTGGGGGGGGGGGGGGGTGGGGGGGGGGGGGGGTGGGGGGGGGGGGGGGTGGGGGGGGGGGGGGGTGGGGGGGGGGGGGGGTGGGGGGGGGGGGGGGTGGGGGGGGGGGGGGGTGGGGGGGGGGGGGGGTGGGGGGGGGGGGGGGTGGGGGGGGGGGGGGGTGGGGGGGGGGGGGGGTGGGGGGGGGGGGGGGTGGGGGGGGGGGGGGGTGGGGGGGGGGGGGGGTGGGGGGGGGGGGGGGTGGGGGGGGGGGGGGGTGGGGGGGGGGGGGGGTGGGGGGGGGGGGGGGTGGGGGGGGGGGGGGGTGGGGGGGGGGGGGGGTGGGGGGGGGGGGGGGTGGGGGGGGGGGGGGGTGGGGGGGGGGGGGGGTGGGGGGGGGGGGGGGTGGGGGGGGGGGGGGGTGGGGGGGGGGGGGGGTGGGGGGGGGGGGGGGTGGGGGGGGGGGGGGGTGGGGGGGGGGGGGGGTGGGGGGGGGGGGGGGTGGGGGGGGGGGGGGGTGGGGGGGGGGGGGGGTGGGGGGGGGGGGGGGTGGGGGGGGGGGGGGGTGGGGGGGGGGGGGGGTGGGGGGGGGGGGGGGTGGGGGGGGGGGGGGGTGGGGGGGGGGGGGGGTGGGGGGGGGGGGGGGTGGGGGGGGGGGGGGGTGGGGGGGGGGGGGGGTGGGGGGGGGGGGGGGTGGGGGGGGGGGGGGGTGGGGGGGGGGGGGGGTGGGGGGGGGGGGGGGTGGGGGGGGGGGGGGGTGGGGGGGGGGGGGGGTGGGGGGGGGGGGGGGTGGGGGGGGGGGGGGGTGGGGGGGGGGGGGGGTGGGGGGGGGGGGGGGTGGGGGGGGGGGGGGGTGGGGGGGGGGGGGGGTGGGGGGGGGGGGGGGTGGGGGGGGGGGGGGGTGGGGGGGGGGGGGGGTGGGGGGGGGGGGGGGTGGGGGGGGGGGGGGGTGGGGGGGGGGGGGGGTGGGGGGGGGGGGGGGTGGGGGGGGGGGGGGGTGGGGGGGGGGGGGGGTGGGGGGGGGGGGGGGTGGGGGGGGGGGGGGGTGGGGGGGGGGGGGGGTGGGGGGGGGGGGGGGTGGGGGGGGGGGGGGGTGGGGGGGGGGGGGGGTGGGGGGGGGGGGGGGTGGGGGGGGGGGGGGGTGGGGGGGGGGGGGGGTGGGGGGGGGGGGGGGTGGGGGGGGGGGGGGGTGGGGGGGGGGGGGGGTGGGGGGGGGGGGGGGTGGGGGGGGGGGGGGGTGGGGGGGGGGGGGGGTGGGGGGGGGGGGGGGTGGGGGGGGGGGGGGGTGGGGGGGGGGGGGGGTGGGGGGGGGGGGGGGTGGGGGGGGGGGGGGGTGGGGGGGGGGGGGGGTGGGGGGGGGGGGGGGTGGGGGGGGGGGGGGGTGGGGGGGGGGGGGGGTGGGGGGGGGGGGGGGTGGGGGGGGGGGGGGGTGGGGGGGGGGGGGGGTGGGGGGGGGGGGGGGTGGGGGGGGGGGGGGGTGGGGGGGGGGGGGGGTGGGGGGGGGGGGGGGTGGGGGGGGGGGGGGGTGGGGGGGGGGGGGGGTGGGGGGGGGGGGGGGTGGGGGGGGGGGGGGGTGGGGGGGGGGGGGGGTGGGGGGGGGGGGGGGTGGGGGGGGGGGGGGGTGGGGGGGGGGGGGGGTGGGGGGGGGGGGGGGTGGGGGGGGGGGGGGGTGGGGGGGGGGGGGGGTGGGGGGGGGGGGGGGTGGGGGGGGGGGGGGGTGGGGGGGGGGGGGGGTGGGGGGGGGGGGGGGTGGGGGGGGGGGGGGGTGGGGGGGGGGGGGGGTGGGGGGGGGGGGGGGTGGGGGGGGGGGGGGGTGGGGGGGGGGGGGGGTGGGGGGGGGGGGGGGTGGGGGGGGGGGGGGGTGGGGGGGGGGGGGGGTGGGGGGGGGGGGGGGTGGGGGGGGGGGGGGGTGGGGGGGGGGGGGGGTGGGGGGGGGGGGGGGTGGGGGGGGGGGGGGGTGGGGGGGGGGGGGGGTGGGGGGGGGGGGGGGTGGGGGGGGGGGGGGGTGGGGGGGGGGGGGGGTGGGGGGGGGGGGGGGTGGGGGGGGGGGGGGGTGGGGGGGGGGGGGGGTGGGGGGGGGGGGGGGTGGGGGGGGGGGGGGGTGGGGGGGGGGGGGGGTGGGGGGGGGGGGGGGTGGGGGGGGGGGGGGGTGGGGGGGGGGGGGGGTGGGGGGGGGGGGGGGTGGGGGGGGGGGGGGGTGGGGGGGGGGGGGGGTGGGGGGGGGGGGGGGTGGGGGGGGGGGGGGGTGGGGGGGGGGGGGGGTGGGGGGGGGGGGGGGTGGGGGGGGGGGGGGGTGGGGGGGGGGGGGGGTGGGGGGGGGGGGGGGTGGGGGGGGGGGGGGGTGGGGGGGGGGGGGGGTGGGGGGGGGGGGGGGTGGGGGGGGGGGGGGGTGGGGGGGGGGGGGGGTGGGGGGGGGGGGGGGTGGGGGGGGGGGGGGGTGGGGGGGGGGGGGGGTGGGGGGGGGGGGGGGTGGGGGGGGGGGGGGGTGGGGGGGGGGGGGGGTGGGGGGGGGGGGGGGTGGGGGGGGGGGGGGGTGGGGGGGGGGGGGGGTGGGGGGGGGGGGGGGTGGGGGGGGGGGGGGGTGGGGGGGGGGGGGGGTGGGGGGGGGGGGGGGTGGGGGGGGGGGGGGGTGGGGGGGGGGGGGGGTGGGGGGGGGGGGGGGTGGGGGGGGGGGGGGGTGGGGGGGGGGGGGGGTGGGGGGGGGGGGGGGTGGGGGGGGGGGGGGGTGGGGGGGGGGGGGGGTGGGGGGGGGGGGGGGTGGGGGGGGGGGGGGGTGGGGGGGGGGGGGGGTGGGGGGGGGGGGGGGTGGGGGGGGGGGGGGGTGGGGGGGGGGGGGGGTGGGGGGGGGGGGGGGTGGGGGGGGGGGGGGGTGGGGGGGGGGGGGGGTGGGGGGGGGGGGGGGTGGGGGGGGGGGGGGGTGGGGGGGGGGGGGGGTGGGGGGGGGGGGGGGTGGGGGGGGGGGGGGGTGGGGGGGGGGGGGGGTGGGGGGGGGGGGGGGTGGGGGGGGGGGGGGGTGGGGGGGGGGGGGGGTGGGGGGGGGGGGGGGTGGGGGGGGGGGGGGGTGGGGGGGGGGGGGGGTGGGGGGGGGGGGGGGTGGGGGGGGGGGGGGGTGGGGGGGGGGGGGGGTGGGGGGGGGGGGGGGTGGGGGGGGGGGGGGGTGGGGGGGGGGGGGGGTGGGGGGGGGGGGGGGTGGGGGGGGGGGGGGGTGGGGGGGGGGGGGGGTGGGGGGGGGGGGGGGTGGGGGGGGGGGGGGGTGGGGGGGGGGGGGGGTGGGGGGGGGGGGGGGTGGGGGGGGGGGGGGGTGGGGGGGGGGGGGGGTGGGGGGGGGGGGGGGTGGGGGGGGGGGGGGGTGGGGGGGGGGGGGGGTGGGGGGGGGGGGGGGTGGGGGGGGGGGGGGGTGGGGGGGGGGGGGGGTGGGGGGGGGGGGGGGTGGGGGGGGGGGGGGGTGGGGGGGGGGGGGGGTGGGGGGGGGGGGGGGTGGGGGGGGGGGGGGGTGGGGGGGGGGGGGGGTGGGGGGGGGGGGGGGTGGGGGGGGGGGGGGGTGGGGGGGGGGGGGGGTGGGGGGGGGGGGGGGTGGGGGGGGGGGGGGGTGGGGGGGGGGGGGGGTGGGGGGGGGGGGGGGTGGGGGGGGGGGGGGGTGGGGGGGGGGGGGGGTGGGGGGGGGGGGGGGTGGGGGGGGGGGGGGGTGGGGGGGGGGGGGGGTGGGGGGGGGGGGGGGTGGGGGGGGGGGGGGGTGGGGGGGGGGGGGGGTGGGGGGGGGGGGGGGTGGGGGGGGGGGGGGGTGGGGGGGGGGGGGGGTGGGGGGGGGGGGGGGTGGGGGGGGGGGGGGGTGGGGGGGGGGGGGGGTGGGGGGGGGGGGGGGTGGGGGGGGGGGGGGGTGGGGGGGGGGGGGGGTGGGGGGGGGGGGGGGTGGGGGGGGGGGGGGGTGGGGGGGGGGGGGGGTGGGGGGGGGGGGGGGTGGGGGGGGGGGGGGGTGGGGGGGGGGGGGGGTGGGGGGGGGGGGGGGTGGGGGGGGGGGGGGGTGGGGGGGGGGGGGGGTGGGGGGGGGGGGGGGTGGGGGGGGGGGGGGGTGGGGGGGGGGGGGGGTGGGGGGGGGGGGGGGTGGGGGGGGGGGGGGGTGGGGGGGGGGGGGGGTGGGGGGGGGGGGGGGTGGGGGGGGGGGGGGGTGGGGGGGGGGGGGGGTGGGGGGGGGGGGGGGTGGGGGGGGGGGGGGGTGGGGGGGGGGGGGGGTGGGGGGGGGGGGGGGTGGGGGGGGGGGGGGGTGGGGGGGGGGGGGGGTGGGGGGGGGGGGGGGTGGGGGGGGGGGGGGGTGGGGGGGGGGGGGGGTGGGGGGGGGGGGGGGTGGGGGGGGGGGGGGGTGGGGGGGGGGGGGGGTGGGGGGGGGGGGGGGTGGGGGGGGGGGGGGGTGGGGGGGGGGGGGGGTGGGGGGGGGGGGGGGTGGGGGGGGGGGGGGGTGGGGGGGGGGGGGGGTGGGGGGGGGGGGGGGTGGGGGGGGGGGGGGGTGGGGGGGGGGGGGGGTGGGGGGGGGGGGGGGTGGGGGGGGGGGGGGGTGGGGGGGGGGGGGGGTGGGGGGGGGGGGGGGTGGGGGGGGGGGGGGGTGGGGGGGGGGGGGGGTGGGGGGGGGGGGGGGTGGGGGGGGGGGGGGGTGGGGGGGGGGGGGGGTGGGGGGGGGGGGGGGTGGGGGGGGGGGGGGGTGGGGGGGGGGGGGGGTGGGGGGGGGGGGGGGTGGGGGGGGGGGGGGGTGGGGGGGGGGGGGGGTGGGGGGGGGGGGGGGTGGGGGGGGGGGGGGGTGGGGGGGGGGGGGGGTGGGGGGGGGGGGGGGTGGGGGGGGGGGGGGGTGGGGGGGGGGGGGGGTGGGGGGGGGGGGGGGTGGGGGGGGGGGGGGGTGGGGGGGGGGGGGGGTGGGGGGGGGGGGGGGTGGGGGGGGGGGGGGGTGGGGGGGGGGGGGGGTGGGGGGGGGGGGGGGTGGGGGGGGGGGGGGGTGGGGGGGGGGGGGGGTGGGGGGGGGGGGGGGTGGGGGGGGGGGGGGGTGGGGGGGGGGGGGGGTGGGGGGGGGGGGGGGTGGGGGGGGGGGGGGGTGGGGGGGGGGGGGGGTGGGGGGGGGGGGGGGTGGGGGGGGGGGGGGGTGGGGGGGGGGGGGGGTGGGGGGGGGGGGGGGTGGGGGGGGGGGGGGGTGGGGGGGGGGGGGGGTGGGGGGGGGGGGGGGTGGGGGGGGGGGGGGGTGGGGGGGGGGGGGGGTGGGGGGGGGGGGGGGTGGGGGGGGGGGGGGGTGGGGGGGGGGGGGGGTGGGGGGGGGGGGGGGTGGGGGGGGGGGGGGGTGGGGGGGGGGGGGGGTGGGGGGGGGGGGGGGTGGGGGGGGGGGGGGGTGGGGGGGGGGGGGGGTGGGGGGGGGGGGGGGTGGGGGGGGGGGGGGGTGGGGGGGGGGGGGGGTGGGGGGGGGGGGGGGTGGGGGGGGGGGGGGGTGGGGGGGGGGGGGGGTGGGGGGGGGGGGGGGTGGGGGGGGGGGGGGGTGGGGGGGGGGGGGGGTGGGGGGGGGGGGGGGTGGGGGGGGGGGGGGGTGGGGGGGGGGGGGGGTGGGGGGGGGGGGGGGTGGGGGGGGGGGGGGGTGGGGGGGGGGGGGGGTGGGGGGGGGGGGGGGTGGGGGGGGGGGGGGGTGGGGGGGGGGGGGGGTGGGGGGGGGGGGGGGTGGGGGGGGGGGGGGGTGGGGGGGGGGGGGGGTGGGGGGGGGGGGGGGTGGGGGGGGGGGGGGGTGGGGGGGGGGGGGGGTGGGGGGGGGGGGGGGTGGGGGGGGGGGGGGGTGGGGGGGGGGGGGGGTGGGGGGGGGGGGGGGTGGGGGGGGGGGGGGGTGGGGGGGGGGGGGGGTGGGGGGGGGGGGGGGTGGGGGGGGGGGGGGGTGGGGGGGGGGGGGGGTGGGGGGGGGGGGGGGTGGGGGGGGGGGGGGGTGGGGGGGGGGGGGGGTGGGGGGGGGGGGGGGTGGGGGGGGGGGGGGGTGGGGGGGGGGGGGGGTGGGGGGGGGGGGGGGTGGGGGGGGGGGGGGGTGGGGGGGGGGGGGGGTGGGGGGGGGGGGGGGTGGGGGGGGGGGGGGGTGGGGGGGGGGGGGGGTGGGGGGGGGGGGGGGTGGGGGGGGGGGGGGGTGGGGGGGGGGGGGGGTGGGGGGGGGGGGGGGTGGGGGGGGGGGGGGGTGGGGGGGGGGGGGGGTGGGGGGGGGGGGGGGTGGGGGGGGGGGGGGGTGGGGGGGGGGGGGGGTGGGGGGGGGGGGGGGTGGGGGGGGGGGGGGGTGGGGGGGGGGGGGGGTGGGGGGGGGGGGGGGTGGGGGGGGGGGGGGGTGGGGGGGGGGGGGGGTGGGGGGGGGGGGGGGTGGGGGGGGGGGGGGGTGGGGGGGGGGGGGGGTGGGGGGGGGGGGGGGTGGGGGGGGGGGGGGGTGGGGGGGGGGGGGGGTGGGGGGGGGGGGGGGTGGGGGGGGGGGGGGGTGGGGGGGGGGGGGGGTGGGGGGGGGGGGGGGTGGGGGGGGGGGGGGGTGGGGGGGGGGGGGGGTGGGGGGGGGGGGGGGTGGGGGGGGGGGGGGGTGGGGGGGGGGGGGGGTGGGGGGGGGGGGGGGTGGGGGGGGGGGGGGGTGGGGGGGGGGGGGGGTGGGGGGGGGGGGGGGTGGGGGGGGGGGGGGGTGGGGGGGGGGGGGGGTGGGGGGGGGGGGGGGTGGGGGGGGGGGGGGGTGGGGGGGGGGGGGGGTGGGGGGGGGGGGGGGTGGGGGGGGGGGGGGGTGGGGGGGGGGGGGGGTGGGGGGGGGGGGGGGTGGGGGGGGGGGGGGGTGGGGGGGGGGGGGGGTGGGGGGGGGGGGGGGTGGGGGGGGGGGGGGGTGGGGGGGGGGGGGGGTGGGGGGGGGGGGGGGTGGGGGGGGGGGGGGGTGGGGGGGGGGGGGGGTGGGGGGGGGGGGGGGTGGGGGGGGGGGGGGGTGGGGGGGGGGGGGGGTGGGGGGGGGGGGGGGTGGGGGGGGGGGGGGGTGGGGGGGGGGGGGGGTGGGGGGGGGGGGGGGTGGGGGGGGGGGGGGGTGGGGGGGGGGGGGGGTGGGGGGGGGGGGGGGTGGGGGGGGGGGGGGGTGGGGGGGGGGGGGGGTGGGGGGGGGGGGGGGTGGGGGGGGGGGGGGGTGGGGGGGGGGGGGGGTGGGGGGGGGGGGGGGTGGGGGGGGGGGGGGGTGGGGGGGGGGGGGGGTGGGGGGGGGGGGGGGTGGGGGGGGGGGGGGGTGGGGGGGGGGGGGGGTGGGGGGGGGGGGGGGTGGGGGGGGGGGGGGGTGGGGGGGGGGGGGGGTGGGGGGGGGGGGGGGTGGGGGGGGGGGGGGGTGGGGGGGGGGGGGGGTGGGGGGGGGGGGGGGTGGGGGGGGGGGGGGGTGGGGGGGGGGGGGGGTGGGGGGGGGGGGGGGTGGGGGGGGGGGGGGGTGGGGGGGGGGGGGGGTGGGGGGGGGGGGGGGTGGGGGGGGGGGGGGGTGGGGGGGGGGGGGGGTGGGGGGGGGGGGGGGTGGGGGGGGGGGGGGGTGGGGGGGGGGGGGGGTGGGGGGGGGGGGGGGTGGGGGGGGGGGGGGGTGGGGGGGGGGGGGGGTGGGGGGGGGGGGGGGTGGGGGGGGGGGGGGGTGGGGGGGGGGGGGGGTGGGGGGGGGGGGGGGTGGGGGGGGGGGGGGGTGGGGGGGGGGGGGGGTGGGGGGGGGGGGGGGTGGGGGGGGGGGGGGGTGGGGGGGGGGGGGGGTGGGGGGGGGGGGGGGTGGGGGGGGGGGGGGGTGGGGGGGGGGGGGGGTGGGGGGGGGGGGGGGTGGGGGGGGGGGGGGGTGGGGGGGGGGGGGGGTGGGGGGGGGGGGGGGTGGGGGGGGGGGGGGGTGGGGGGGGGGGGGGGTGGGGGGGGGGGGGGGTGGGGGGGGGGGGGGGTGGGGGGGGGGGGGGGTGGGGGGGGGGGGGGGTGGGGGGGGGGGGGGGTGGGGGGGGGGGGGGGTGGGGGGGGGGGGGGGTGGGGGGGGGGGGGGGTGGGGGGGGGGGGGGGTGGGGGGGGGGGGGGGTGGGGGGGGGGGGGGGTGGGGGGGGGGGGGGGTGGGGGGGGGGGGGGGTGGGGGGGGGGGGGGGTGGGGGGGGGGGGGGGTGGGGGGGGGGGGGGGTGGGGGGGGGGGGGGGTGGGGGGGGGGGGGGGTGGGGGGGGGGGGGGGTGGGGGGGGGGGGGGGTGGGGGGGGGGGGGGGTGGGGGGGGGGGGGGGTGGGGGGGGGGGGGGGTGGGGGGGGGGGGGGGTGGGGGGGGGGGGGGGTGGGGGGGGGGGGGGGTGGGGGGGGGGGGGGGTGGGGGGGGGGGGGGGTGGGGGGGGGGGGGGGTGGGGGGGGGGGGGGGTGGGGGGGGGGGGGGGTGGGGGGGGGGGGGGGTGGGGGGGGGGGGGGGTGGGGGGGGGGGGGGGTGGGGGGGGGGGGGGGTGGGGGGGGGGGGGGGTGGGGGGGGGGGGGGGTGGGGGGGGGGGGGGGTGGGGGGGGGGGGGGGTGGGGGGGGGGGGGGGTGGGGGGGGGGGGGGGTGGGGGGGGGGGGGGGTGGGGGGGGGGGGGGGTGGGGGGGGGGGGGGGTGGGGGGGGGGGGGGGTGGGGGGGGGGGGGGGTGGGGGGGGGGGGGGGTGGGGGGGGGGGGGGGTGGGGGGGGGGGGGGGTGGGGGGGGGGGGGGGTGGGGGGGGGGGGGGGTGGGGGGGGGGGGGGGTGGGGGGGGGGGGGGGTGGGGGGGGGGGGGGGTGGGGGGGGGGGGGGGTGGGGGGGGGGGGGGGTGGGGGGGGGGGGGGGTGGGGGGGGGGGGGGGTGGGGGGGGGGGGGGGTGGGGGGGGGGGGGGGTGGGGGGGGGGGGGGGTGGGGGGGGGGGGGGGTGGGGGGGGGGGGGGGTGGGGGGGGGGGGGGGTGGGGGGGGGGGGGGGTGGGGGGGGGGGGGGGTGGGGGGGGGGGGGGGTGGGGGGGGGGGGGGGTGGGGGGGGGGGGGGGTGGGGGGGGGGGGGGGTGGGGGGGGGGGGGGGTGGGGGGGGGGGGGGGTGGGGGGGGGGGGGGGTGGGGGGGGGGGGGGGTGGGGGGGGGGGGGGGTGGGGGGGGGGGGGGGTGGGGGGGGGGGGGGGTGGGGGGGGGGGGGGGTGGGGGGGGGGGGGGGTGGGGGGGGGGGGGGGTGGGGGGGGGGGGGGGTGGGGGGGGGGGGGGGTGGGGGGGGGGGGGGGTGGGGGGGGGGGGGGGTGGGGGGGGGGGGGGGTGGGGGGGGGGGGGGGTGGGGGGGGGGGGGGGTGGGGGGGGGGGGGGGTGGGGGGGGGGGGGGGTGGGGGGGGGGGGGGGTGGGGGGGGGGGGGGGTGGGGGGGGGGGGGGGTGGGGGGGGGGGGGGGTGGGGGGGGGGGGGGGTGGGGGGGGGGGGGGGTGGGGGGGGGGGGGGGTGGGGGGGGGGGGGGGTGGGGGGGGGGGGGGGTGGGGGGGGGGGGGGGTGGGGGGGGGGGGGGGTGGGGGGGGGGGGGGGTGGGGGGGGGGGGGGGTGGGGGGGGGGGGGGGTGGGGGGGGGGGGGGGTGGGGGGGGGGGGGGGTGGGGGGGGGGGGGGGTGGGGGGGGGGGGGGGTGGGGGGGGGGGGGGGTGGGGGGGGGGGGGGGTGGGGGGGGGGGGGGGTGGGGGGGGGGGGGGGTGGGGGGGGGGGGGGGTGGGGGGGGGGGGGGGTGGGGGGGGGGGGGGGTGGGGGGGGGGGGGGGTGGGGGGGGGGGGGGGTGGGGGGGGGGGGGGGTGGGGGGGGGGGGGGGTGGGGGGGGGGGGGGGTGGGGGGGGGGGGGGGTGGGGGGGGGGGGGGGTGGGGGGGGGGGGGGGTGGGGGGGGGGGGGGGTGGGGGGGGGGGGGGGTGGGGGGGGGGGGGGGTGGGGGGGGGGGGGGGTGGGGGGGGGGGGGGGTGGGGGGGGGGGGGGGTGGGGGGGGGGGGGGGTGGGGGGGGGGGGGGGTGGGGGGGGGGGGGGGTGGGGGGGGGGGGGGGTGGGGGGGGGGGGGGGTGGGGGGGGGGGGGGGTGGGGGGGGGGGGGGGTGGGGGGGGGGGGGGGTGGGGGGGGGGGGGGGTGGGGGGGGGGGGGGGTGGGGGGGGGGGGGGGTGGGGGGGGGGGGGGGTGGGGGGGGGGGGGGGTGGGGGGGGGGGGGGGTGGGGGGGGGGGGGGGTGGGGGGGGGGGGGGGTGGGGGGGGGGGGGGGTGGGGGGGGGGGGGGGTGGGGGGGGGGGGGGGTGGGGGGGGGGGGGGGTGGGGGGGGGGGGGGGTGGGGGGGGGGGGGGGTGGGGGGGGGGGGGGGTGGGGGGGGGGGGGGGTGGGGGGGGGGGGGGGTGGGGGGGGGGGGGGGTGGGGGGGGGGGGGGGTGGGGGGGGGGGGGGGTGGGGGGGGGGGGGGGTGGGGGGGGGGGGGGGTGGGGGGGGGGGGGGGTGGGGGGGGGGGGGGGTGGGGGGGGGGGGGGGTGGGGGGGGGGGGGGGTGGGGGGGGGGGGGGGTGGGGGGGGGGGGGGGTGGGGGGGGGGGGGGGTGGGGGGGGGGGGGGGTGGGGGGGGGGGGGGGTGGGGGGGGGGGGGGGTGGGGGGGGGGGGGGGTGGGGGGGGGGGGGGGTGGGGGGGGGGGGGGGTGGGGGGGGGGGGGGGTGGGGGGGGGGGGGGGTGGGGGGGGGGGGGGGTGGGGGGGGGGGGGGGTGGGGGGGGGGGGGGGTGGGGGGGGGGGGGGGTGGGGGGGGGGGGGGGTGGGGGGGGGGGGGGGTGGGGGGGGGGGGGGGTGGGGGGGGGGGGGGGTGGGGGGGGGGGGGGGTGGGGGGGGGGGGGGGTGGGGGGGGGGGGGGGTGGGGGGGGGGGGGGGTGGGGGGGGGGGGGGGTGGGGGGGGGGGGGGGTGGGGGGGGGGGGGGGTGGGGGGGGGGGGGGGTGGGGGGGGGGGGGGGTGGGGGGGGGGGGGGGTGGGGGGGGGGGGGGGTGGGGGGGGGGGGGGGTGGGGGGGGGGGGGGGTGGGGGGGGGGGGGGGTGGGGGGGGGGGGGGGTGGGGGGGGGGGGGGGTGGGGGGGGGGGGGGGTGGGGGGGGGGGGGGGTGGGGGGGGGGGGGGGTGGGGGGGGGGGGGGGTGGGGGGGGGGGGGGGTGGGGGGGGGGGGGGGTGGGGGGGGGGGGGGGTGGGGGGGGGGGGGGGTGGGGGGGGGGGGGGGTGGGGGGGGGGGGGGGTGGGGGGGGGGGGGGGTGGGGGGGGGGGGGGGTGGGGGGGGGGGGGGGTGGGGGGGGGGGGGGGTGGGGGGGGGGGGGGGTGGGGGGGGGGGGGGGTGGGGGGGGGGGGGGGTGGGGGGGGGGGGGGGTGGGGGGGGGGGGGGGTGGGGGGGGGGGGGGGTGGGGGGGGGGGGGGGTGGGGGGGGGGGGGGGTGGGGGGGGGGGGGGGTGGGGGGGGGGGGGGGTGGGGGGGGGGGGGGGTGGGGGGGGGGGGGGGTGGGGGGGGGGGGGGGTGGGGGGGGGGGGGGGTGGGGGGGGGGGGGGGTGGGGGGGGGGGGGGGTGGGGGGGGGGGGGGGTGGGGGGGGGGGGGGGTGGGGGGGGGGGGGGGTGGGGGGGGGGGGGGGTGGGGGGGGGGGGGGGTGGGGGGGGGGGGGGGTGGGGGGGGGGGGGGGTGGGGGGGGGGGGGGGTGGGGGGGGGGGGGGGTGGGGGGGGGGGGGGGTGGGGGGGGGGGGGGGTGGGGGGGGGGGGGGGTGGGGGGGGGGGGGGGTGGGGGGGGGGGGGGGTGGGGGGGGGGGGGGGTGGGGGGGGGGGGGGGTGGGGGGGGGGGGGGGTGGGGGGGGGGGGGGGTGGGGGGGGGGGGGGGTGGGGGGGGGGGGGGGTGGGGGGGGGGGGGGGTGGGGGGGGGGGGGGGTGGGGGGGGGGGGGGGTGGGGGGGGGGGGGGGTGGGGGGGGGGGGGGGTGGGGGGGGGGGGGGGTGGGGGGGGGGGGGGGTGGGGGGGGGGGGGGGTGGGGGGGGGGGGGGGTGGGGGGGGGGGGGGGTGGGGGGGGGGGGGGGTGGGGGGGGGGGGGGGTGGGGGGGGGGGGGGGTGGGGGGGGGGGGGGGTGGGGGGGGGGGGGGGTGGGGGGGGGGGGGGGTGGGGGGGGGGGGGGGTGGGGGGGGGGGGGGGTGGGGGGGGGGGGGGGGGGGGGGGGGGGGGGGTGGGGGGGGGGGGGGGTGGGGGGGTGGGGGGGTGGGGGGGGGGGGGGGTGGGGGGGGGGGGGGGTGGGGGGGAGGGGGGGGGGGGGGGGGGAGGGGGTGGGTGGAAGGGGGGGGGGGGGGGGGGGGGGGGAGGGGTAGGATTAAGGTTTGGGGGGGGGGGGGGGGGGGAGGGGGGGGGTGGGGGGGGGGGGGGGTAAAAACAGGAGCGAGTGCTGCTTTGAATTTATTTTTCTTTTAAAGAGAGAGTGCTTTTTGCTGTAGCAAGTTTACCGCTTTCTAAGTTTGGGTTCTGGGTTTGGACGGGAGCCAAACATCACAGTCTGGCAAGGTCTGCCACGGAGCAGATGGAAATCTCATACGAGGCTAGAGGTTCAGTGTGCTAAAAAAAGAGAAATGATGGGGGGGGGGGGGGACAGCAAAACTTACTAGGCAGTGTGCAGAAGGGTCTTCTGAGGGGGACCGTTTCCAATCCAAATTTGGCAGCATGGGGCTGCTAGCTTAAGGTGGCCAGACGTGAAGGAGAGCGATGCTCCCAGGCATTTCTTGTGCTGCAGCTGCAGCATTCCTGGCCAATGATACAAGAGCTCCATCCTTCTTCAAACCTAAGGTCAGCTTATCAGCAGTAGACCCCTGAGTCTGTTGTCCTCTCAGGGAGCAATGAAACAACTTTTCTTTGGAAGAAGAAGAAGGAGGAGGAGAAGAAGAAGAAGAGGAAGAGGAAGAGGAAGAAGAGGAGGAGTTTGGATTTATACCCCCCCTTTCTCTCCTGCAGGAGACTCAAAGGGGCTGACAATCTCCTTGCCCTTCCCCCCTCACAACAAACACCCTGTGAGGTGGGTGGGGCTGAGAGAGCTCCGAAGAACTGTGACTAGCCCAAGGTCACCCAGCAGGAATGTAGCATGCAAGTTTTCTCTGTGAAAGATTCATTTTTTCCTTTATGGAGTCTCCTAACCTGGAAGCTAGTCTAGCTCCTGCCCAGGTGGGCCACCTGCTCTTGCCTTGCCTCCCTGGCTCTCGGCATCCTTCTCCATGTACAGTCTGCCACCTGCTTTCCATGCCGGCACCCACCCCAGCTATATCCCAGTGTTTATCCTCTGACTCACAGGAGGGGGTTCCCACACCATCTCCATCAGTAGAACAGAATATTGAGTGTCGGCACGCCCATGTGGGCTGTTGGCCCAGTTGCAGTCCACAATCCTTTCAGGATCTTCCTGGAACCTGATCTTTATTTGCAGGACTAAGCGGTGGTTTTGCCAAGCATTGTAAGGTGAACATAAGAACTAGCTCAAGTTGGACTGTAATCAGACCAGAGTCCATCTTAGTCCAGCTCTCTGCTACTGGCAGTGGCCCACCCAGGTGCCTTTGGGAGCTCATGCCTGTAGGATGTGAAAGCAATATTCTTCTGCTGCCAAGGTTCCCGAGCACCTATTCTACTATGGCATTTGCAATCTGAGATCAAGGAGACGGACCATGATTGGTAGCTAGAGATCGACTTCTCCAGCAAATCTGTCCAAGCCCCTTTTAAAAGCTATCCAGGTGAGTGGCCATCACCACCTCCTGTGGCAGCATATTCCAAACACCAATCACACGTTATGTGAAGAAGTACTTCTTTCTTATTAGCCCCAATTCTCCCCCCCCCCCCCCCAGCATTTTCAATGAATGCCCCCTGGTTCTAGGTATTGTGAGCAGTGTACTTTCTCTCTGTCAACATTTTCTACCCCATGCATGATTTTATAGACTTCAATCATATCCCCCCTCCGCCTTCTCCAAAACTAAAGAGCCCCAAACGCTGCAGCCTCTCCTCATAAGGTAGTTGCAAATTTCTAGCCTGCCAGTCGGTGTGCTCTCTGGTAAGTGCTGATGTGCCTCGGACACCTGCAACAACCCAGAGGAGTCCGGGAGGCCCTCATTGTAAGTCTTCAGGGCCTGTTGGTCATCAGCGCTTCTTTAGTCAGCGGACTAATGATATGTGCATTATTGATTAGGGCTTGCTCTGGGGAACCATTTGCTTCCTTCCTCCCCTCTCTTCCCTTTACTGATTCTTTTTTCCTACTCTCGCTGACGCACTGCATCCTTTTAATCCATCTAGGTCACCGGCTTCTCTCTGGTTGGGCTGGCCTACAGGAGTCCACGGGTTGGCTAACGATATGCTAATGAGGACAGGCCAATCAATCCCAACTCTTAATCAGGCAATCCAATCCAACACGGCGGGTGTTTTCGGATCTCAGCCCAGGAGGGAAGCAGGGTGGGTGGCGCTTTAATGTCATGCGCTGTTCTTGGGAACCCACAGGTGTCAGTCCATGAGGACATGAAGCAGGCAGCCCTGGGGAAAGAAAGGCAAGGAGGAGGCCGCCAGAGGTGGGGGGATCCAGGTAGGGTTCTCACAGGTCTCCCGAGAGTAGGTTACTAATTATTTGCGTGTGCCGAGAGGGGGTTACTAATTGGTGATTTTTGCCTTAGTTACGCCCCTCCTCTCAGCAGTAGCGCGCAGAACTTGAAGCAGTCTAGCAGGAGGTGCACCGGCGTGCGTGGCAGCCTGCGCCTGCGTGCATTCGTTTCCCGCCCAAGGACCGGCACAGCAGCTGCGTCCTTGCCATAGTCCCGCCCAGGAATGCCACGCCCCCGGAATGCCCGGCCACGCCCCCGTCGTGTCACGCCCAGCCCCATTGGCGCTACGCCAAAGTTTGAATCCCACCACCGTGGGAACCTGTTACTAAAATTTTTGGATCCCACCACTGCAGAGGCCCCCATGGGGGGGCTGGCCAACCGCCGAGTGGACCATGCACCTCTGGGCTGGTGGTGTGGCCTTTGGAAGGGTCTGCTTGTGCCTGGCTGTTCCGGAGCTCAGAAAGCCCCCTCGCTTGCCCTCCCCCAGAAGGGGAGCGAGGGGGCTTTTAGAGCCCCGGAGCAGCCTGGCAGCAAGGGACCAGACTGCCCCAGGGCTTGGAAAGCCCCCTCGCTCCCCCTCCCCTAGGATGGTGGGATTCAGCCGGTTCAGCGCACTAAGCAAAACATTAGCTATCGAACCGATGCGAACCGGCTGAATCCCACCACTGGGTATAATGCCACAAAGGCCCCCCTCCCTCCAAAGCTACCATTTCCTTCAGAGAAGCTGATCTCTGTCATCTAGAGATCAGTTGTAATTCCTGGAGATTTCCAGGTCCCACCTGAAGGTTAGCAATCCTGATTTGACCTATGTCAATACATGCCCTACATCCAGCAGGGGGCGGCACTTCAGCTTCCGGAAGGTGGAAACAGGCCCCTGCCAATAAGCCCTCTTCCCCTGCACCCCCACTGCCATCAATCTGTAATAGCACAAGCCGCTGTGGTCGTGGTAGCTTGGTTTTCTTGCTCTGAAATCTGCATTGGCACAGATCAGAGCCAGTGTGGTGTCCTGGTTACCCTGTTTCCCCGAATATAAGACATCCCCTGAAAATAAGACGTAGTAGAGGTTTTGCCGAAGTGCGAAATATAAGGCATCCCCCGAAAGTAAGATGTAGCAAAGGTTTTGTTTGGAAGCAAGCCCAACGGACAGAACACAGAAAAATAAGACATCCTCTGCAAATAAGACGTAGCTCATCTTTGGGAGCAAAAATTAATATAAGACACTGTCTTATTTTCGGGGAAACACGGTAGGTCTAGAGAACCAGGTTTGTTTCCCTGCTCGTTCACATGAAGCCTGTTGGGTGACCATCAATCCAAAATCTTCTTCTCCTTCTAAAAATGTCCATCTTCTGTAAATGCTACATAAAAAACATCCTGACTTCTTGTCCAGTCATATCTGATCATTTCAGTCGCCTTTGGAGAAGAGTTTGGAATTATACTTCCCCTTTCTCTTCTGTAAATAGTCTCAGGGTGGCTTACAAACTCCTTTTCCCTTTCCTCGCCCCACAACAGACACCTTATGAGGTTGGTGGGGTTGAGAGAACTCTGAGAGAACTTTAGCACAGGGGTCTGCAACCTGCGGCTCTCCAGATGTTCATGGACTACAATTCCCATCAGCCCCTGCCAGCATGGCCCATTGGCTGATGGGAATTGTAGTCCATGAACATCTGGAGAGCCGCAGGTTGCAGACCCCTGGTCTAGCACTAGGTCACCTAGTAGCCTTCCTGTGGAGGAGTTTAGAAACAAATCCGGTTCATCAGATAGGACTCCACCAGTCAGGTGGAGGAGCAGGGAACCAAACCTGGTTCTCCAGATGTAGCTGTACCCTTTTTGATGTGTTTCCCTTGCCATTCTGGCACTGATTGTTGACGTCAAGAGAGCCAGAATGTACTCTGATGGGCACAAAATGGGCATTGGGTGAAAATGGGCACGAAGATGGCTCACTTGTCATAAGAATCCTGAAGGGTTTCAATTCAGGCACGTGTGGTGATTTTGTTCATCGTCAAGGGCCTCTCCTAGTAACTGATTTGTTCTGTTGCTATGGAGTGATGATGACATTGGTTCTACTAATCCCTCCATGCATTGAGGCAGCATTTTACTTTCTGGGTCTTCGCTTAGAAATGTAGATGAGTGGATGGGAGATTAAAACAAGCCCATATGGCAGATAATTTAAATTCTCCACATGCATTCCCTGCATGTCTCCAGTACTCGAGTGAACTTTGCTTTTTGGGGGGGGGGGGGTTGTCTCTGTCTTTAGCATGCAAAATAATTGAGGCAAGAAGGCCAAGTTTGTACATTAAAACTGAAATTGTGCATCTCATATACACACGATGCTCAACCCTTCCCCCCGTAACAAATACGACATGTCTTGGGGTCCTCCTTCTCCCGTATGCACCTACGGCTCATTCCAGTCACCCTCAGGGGGCCTGCTTTAGTACTCTACCACCTGAGGTTGGATGGGAGAAAAGGGCTTCTCAGTTGGGCACCAAACCCTCTGGGACTTTCTCCACAGGGAGGCTAATTTCTGTACCGTGTTTGGGATAAAGCTGACAGGAGAGTTGTGAATTCATCTGCTGTTTCCTGGACCATCTTTGTTCTAGAATTCTCCACTTGGGTCTTAGTGCCCTGGGGACAGAACTAGGTAGGCACTAGGACAGTGGTGGCGAACCTTTGGCACTCCAGATGTTATGGACTACAATTCCCATCAGCCCCTGCCGGCATGGCCAATTGGAATATGTTTGAACCGTGTTTGGAATATGCTGCCACAGGAGGTGGTGATGGCCACTAACCTGGATAGCTTTCAAAGGGGCTTGGACAGATTTGTGGAGAAGTCGATCTCTGGCTACCAATCTTGATCCTCCTTGATCTGAGATTGCAAATGCCTTAGCAGACCAGGTGCTCGGGAGCAGCAGCAGAAGGCCCTTGCTTTCACATCCTGCATGTGAGCTCCCAAAGGCATTTTGTGGGCCACTGCAAGTACCAGAGTGCTGGACTAGATGGACTCTGGTCTGATCCAGCAGGGTCTTTCTTATATTCTTATGATACCCCATTTTTACAGAACATGAAGGATGAGCCTTCATGTATCTTTAAAATATGCTGCCCATAGAGCAACTGTCCACAGAATTGTCTCCATCTTCACTGTGAATGTGACATAATATTACCCCATTTCCTGATGCCAGGATATTGCGTGCTACCCAAACCAGTGGTGGGGTGGGCAGATGCTCTGATGCTGGGACATGAGGGTTGCCAACTGACCAGAAAAAAATCTGTCAGTCTGCTTTTTGTGTTTTTTAACAGCAGTTTGATATTCAGAAATTATCAGGGAATCTCCCCACCCACCCCTAGCTCCCTGCCATGCAAAGATATAAACACCATCTCTTGTTTATGTCTGAATACCAGATTGCAGTTAAGAGCATCTACATCTCCTACATGAGCCCACTCTGAGACGCGCTGTCACCTTAGCCAGATGCAATGTTCTTCCTTCTACCAGATGATACAACAGAGAGCACCATCTTCCATCCTCTGATAGATCTTGCACCTGCAATCCTGGTCTTGAAGAAACCATCCATCATGTTCTATTATATTGCCCTTTATATGCTGTAGAGCGGGAAAGACGACTTAACCCTCTCTTAGCTGATCTAGGCAACACTACAGATGCTGTCAAAACTTTGTTCTTGCTAGACAGCAACTCAACTGTTACCATTGAACAAACTGCCAGATTTTTGTGTGTTGTCATCACTGAACGTTCCCAAATGCTTAGCAGACTCAAACCCAATTCAGTGGCTTAATATTCCAGCTCTCCTGATGCTTGTTGTTTTTTTTTAATTTTTTTGCCAGCCAATTTTAATTTCCATTGTATAATTTATATATATATATGCCATTAAAGGTTTCTAAATCTAAATATAAAATATAAACACCATCTCTTGTTTATGTCTGAATACCAGATTGCAGTTAAGAGCACAATAACTTGGGGACCACAGCTGGCGATCCGGATATCTCAGCAAGTTTTCATCCTCAGTTTGTAATTGTTTGGATCTCCAGAGGCAAACTGGTTGCTTCTTAGTTTCAACCCAGGGTTACCCCTGGAGAACTGTCTGCTGACAATAAATCTCTCCTTTTCCCCCTTGTCACACGTGGTCCCTTTTCTTTGTGCCCCTTTTGTTCGTTAGCCCAATGGTCTGCTTCGATTACAATGTACGTCCAAATTCAATCGGGAGCTAATTCAATCGGGAGAGGTCTCACTTCCCATCATTAGCAGATTTAATTGTAACAAAGGCCAAGTGTTAATCAGGCTGTGGATATGGGAGTTCCCAGCTTCTCAGCCACGGCCAAAAGGCTGCAATGGATATTCCTGGTAGAAACTAATTAAAGGCCCTACTGTGAGGCAAGGTAAGGGGGCTGCCCTATGCAGTGGATTGGGGGTGCCTTTGAAGAAGATCCGGTGAGAGAAAGGTAGGTCTGACCCTAGGGGTACCATCCACTGAGAAATTAGACTGGCACTGACTCCACTGAAATGAAGGGGAGCTGAGCTACAGTCGTGTTGACTCCCATCATGCTGCTATTGAAGGCACAGAAGTTCTGACAGGAACAAAAATGGCTTATATGCTTCATGAATGGGGTGGCTGTTATTTCTGTTATTTGCTGTTGGGGCTGCCACTACTGAAGAAGAAGAAGAAGGAGGAGGAGGAGGAGGAGGAGGAGGAGGAGGAGTTTGGATTTATATCCCCCCTTTCTCTCCTGCAGGAGGCTCAAAGGGGCTTACAATCTCCTTGCCCTTTCCCCCTCACAACAAACACCCTGTGAGGTAGGTGGGGCTGAGAGAGCTCTGAGAAACTGTGACTAGCCCAAGGTCACCCAGCTGGGGTGTGTCGGAGTATACAGGCTAATCTGAATTCCCCAGATAAGCCTCCACAGCTCAGGCGGCAGAGCTGGGAATCAAACCCGGTTCCTCCAGATTAGATACACGAGCTCTTAACCTCTTACACCACTGCTGGTCAACAGAGGGATGACCAACAAGGCCAGTAGAAAGGGAGTCAAGCTGGTGGACTTCCATGTTGTTCAAACCAGGCCAATTTTCAGCCAGGAGGCATCTCTGAGTAGAAAATACAGAACCTGTAAGTGGTGGCTATCAACAGTCATTTCACCACATGCATCTGCGCTTGATGTGTAATAAAATTGTGTCTGAATGGACAAGTGCTTTACCATACATCTCTACTTGATATGTGGCTAGATCCTCCTCATTTGACAGGATGGCATTCTTAATGTGGGATTCACGGTTGGTTGTCTGGGTTAAATATGATCAGCTGCAGAGGTAGGATCCAGCAGGTTCTCACAGGTTCCCGAGAGTAGGTTACTAATTATTTGTGTGTGCCGAGAGGGGGTTACTAATGGGTGATTTTGCCACGTGATTTTTGCCTTAGTTACGCCCCTCCTCTCAGCAGTAGCGCGCAGAACTTGAAGCAGTCTAGCAGGAGGGGCACCGGTGTGCATGGCAGCCTGCGCCTGCGTGCATTCGTTTCTCGCCCAAGGACCGGCGCAGCGGCTGCATCCTTGCCACAGCCCCGCCCAGGAATGCCCCGCCCCCGGAATGCCCGGCCACGCCCCTGTCGTGCCCCGCCCCGCCCCATTGGCGCTACGCCACAGTTTGAATTCCACCACTATGGGAACCTGTTACTAAAATTTTTGGATCCCACCACTCCCTGTAGACATACCTCAGACCTGATGGCTATGCTTACCTTTGGATCAGGCGATGGTGCAAAATATCTGCTACAGCATAGGTGTCAAACTCACGGCTGTCCAGATGTTATGGACTACAGTTCCCATCATCTCCTGCCAGTGCAGGCAGGGGATGATGGGAACTGTAGTCCATAACATCTGGAGGGGCGCGAGTCTGACACCTATGTTCTAGAGCAGTGGTGGCGAACCAGAGGTGGCACTAAGAGCCCTTTTTCTGGGCACGTGAGCTGTCGCCCCAGTTTGGGCACTCGGCAGTGGCATAGTGCCAAGGGGGTGAGTGGTACGCAACGTACTGGGCACGCACCCCTGCAGGGGTGTGGCAAGGGTGTGGAGAGGGTGTTCTGGGGCGGGGCGGAGGTGTTTTGGGACATTTCGGGGGCATTCCAGGGCAGGGCGGGGGCATGGAAGGGTTGCCCCAGGTGCAGTTTCTCTTGCTCCGCCCCCGGCATTCAGTCTCTAAAAGGTTCGCCAACACTGTTCTAGAGTCTCTGTGCCCGCTGCAAGAGAAGACTTGGACGTAGCTTCTTCCCATTCTGTGACTCTCCATGGCACTGGGGCCTAGTGCTGCCAACTCTGGGTTGGGAAATTCCTGGGGAGGGCAGGGTTTCGAGACTTCTCTGGAGATGTGATGCCATAGAGTCCCTCCCAAGCAACTGTTTTTCTCCTGAGGGACCGATCTCTGTGGTCTGGAGATGAGTTGTATTCTGGGAAGTCTGCAGGCATCATGGGGAGGCGGCCAACCCTCCAAGAGCGGCTTAACCATTTTTCGTGAGCCAAGCAATGCTGGTGTCCAGAAGGCCGGAGCTTTTAACAGCTGTGGTTTTCCTCCAGTTCAGTCTGGGGTTTCTTCTCTTTGCAGCAGCCTCCATCTGCATTGCGTCTTGCTGGGAGGGGGGCAGACCATGTGAATGGTAGGAGCAGTGGCCTCACGATCCGTGAATTCTGTGGGAAGCTGTGCAGTTATATCCCTCTATGAACTATGACATCCCAGTGTGGATTCCAAGCCAAAAAAACCTCCAGCTTTGGGGAGAGCGTCTCGATACGGCAACAGGGAATCGAGCGTGTACAATTAAGGAAGAATTCATTTCATTCCAACTTCCCCCTCCCCACACCCAGATCAGACTGAAGAAGAGACCTCTGGCAAAGCAAAAGATAAAACAAATTTGATCAGCCAGAGTTAATGGAACCATTAACGTGCCCCGTATTCGTGGCTAATGAGACTTCAGCATGCAAGAGGGCGCAAAGGAAGTCCGTCTGTCGCCAGGTAATGAAGTGCTGCGACTTTAACTGACTGGAGGCGCTCAGGCTAATGAAGTCGCTGGAGAGTTGGGATTTCTCCTCTGGCAGATGTGACGGAGCTCTGAACGTTGGGTCTTACGGCTCACTTCTGTGGCACAAGGAAAAGCCAAGAAAACAAGGACAACGGCGAAGCAACAGTGGTTTGTTCCCCGTGATTTGGAAGATTGCTAGCATCTGGTTGTGGTGGGCTTTCTGGGCTGAGTGGCCGTGGTCTGGTGGATCTTGTTCGTAATGTTTCGCCTGCACCTGTGGCGGAGCAGTGGTGTAGTGGTTAAGAGCAGGTGTACTCCAATCTGGAAGAACCAGGTTTGATTCTCTGCTCTGCCACTTGAGCTATGGAGGCTTATCTGGGGAATTCAGATTAGCCTGTACACTCCCACACACGCCAGCTGGGTGACCTTGGGCTAGTCACAGTTCTTCTGAGCTCTCTCCGCCCCACCTACCTCACAGAGTGTTTGTTGTGAGAGGGGAGGGGAAAGGCGTTTGTAAGCCCCTTTGAGTCTCCTACAGGAGAGAAAGGGGGGATATAAATCCAACTCTTCTTTTCCTTTATCGTCATCATCGTCGTAGTCGTCGTCGTCGTCTTCTTCTTCTTCATGGTTTGGTTGTTGTGGTTTTCCAGGCTGTATGGCCATGGTCTGGTAGGTATTCTTCCTAATGTTTCGTCTGCATCTGTGGCTGGCATCTTCAGAGGTGTATCACAGAGGGAAGTATCACAGAAAAAAATTAAGAGGGATGAATTAAAGTCTCAGAGAATTTCATTCCTGCCTCAGCCTTATGAAATAGTCAAGTCAGTCAAGTATTTATTGTTTGAGCCATTGGCTGTAACAATACAGAGATACATGCAGTTAAAACAGTAACTTAGTTAAAACAGTAATTTAAATTAAAACAATAACTTAGTTTGACATTAAAATATAAATCATTTGTATTCGCAATCTCTAAATTAAAATGCCCCATCAAATACTTTCCACGTCAGATGTTTTTGCAGCTTCTTCAGCTAGTCTAAGTTAATCTCCAGTACTTTGGAACATCAGTTCAAACAGCGCTTTAAGTACTTTGCTCGTAATTTCCTAGCCGCCAGGGCAAAGAGAGCCATCTTGTGCCTTATGAAGTAAGAGTCCATTTCACTACATCCTCCTGATGAGGGTGGGTTCTGAACTCCACGTAAGGTTACGCCAGAATCAAAGTTTATTCCTCTTAAAGGTGCCATCAAGTTCCTGTTTCTTTTGCCTCTGCTGTGATACTCTCTACACCAGGGGTCTTCAAACTATGGCCCTCCAGATGTTCATAGTCTACAATTCCCATGAGCCCTACCACTTGGCCATGCTGGCAGGAATTGATGGGAATTGTAGTCCATGAACATCTGGAGGGCCATAGTTTGAAGACCCCTGCTCTACACTCTACATCTGTCTCCAGACTAGCAGTGCCTTCCCTGGCCACATAATTCCACCCCTGGGAATGTCAGAAATGCTGTCGGCAGCTTTCCCTCTGGCTGTTGCTGCCTGGCTACCCTGCCACTTAAGAACATTTTCTCCCCAAAGGTACTGCGTCACCTGTCGCCCTCCTTTGCCTCTTGTGCTTCCCTGGGTTCTTGCTGCGTCAGCCGGAAAAGCAGCTGGAGCTCATCCCATTGGTATTCACCAGCCTCCTCCACGCCGATTGTTGCTGAGGTGAAGACTTCTCCTCTGTCTTCTTCCCCTCTCCCTTTGCAAGCCCACACCTCCGGGCTACAGATCAACAGATTCGTCCTGAGGGCTCATGATTAATTCCTGCCCATAAACTTTCTGATGAGTCTCTGCGCTCGCAACAAGCAGCCCCCCTCCAGGTTCCGAGAAATGCTCACCCAGCAGAAATGAAGTTGTACGCAGAGAGACAGAGAGATTCTCAATTCCTCTGGCACGTACCCATCATAATCGCTTTCATCCACTCCAAGTAGTCACGCAAGAGGCAAATAATCACAGGGAACTGTGTCAGGTATTTATCGGAGCGGTTACCACTGCAAATCTCCTTTCCGCATGGAAAAAATGTTGCGGAGGGTAAGTAAAGATACTCACTTACCACAGTGATAATCTAGTTACCTGTATAATTTTGCTGAAGAAAGCTTACTACACATCAGCTCCTGGTCAGAAATCTGTAGAAGTAGAAGGGTGGCAAAACTCTCCTCAGCATCTTGAAGGACAACACCAATGGTGATGTGTAACCCTGCATTTTCCCATTCTTGCATTTCATGGGGGCGCAAGCTCTGTGTCCCATTTGAGAAGGGGACATCTGAAGTACTTCTGGTTGAGAATGCTCAACTCTTGGTAATTTGAGCACCAGAGTAGGTTCACAAGAAGCTTACAAAGTTATCATATACCCAGCAATGGTGAGTTGCCACATGGAAAACAGCTGACCAGTGGTGGGATCCAAAAATGTTAGTAACAGGTTCCCATGGTGGTGGGATTCAAACTGTGGAGTAGCACCAATGGGGCTGGGCGAGGCGTGACGGGGGCGTGGCCGGGCATTCTGGGGGCGGGGCATTCCTGGGCAGGGCTGTGCCAAGGACGCAGCCGCTGCGTCGGTCCTTGGGCGGGAAACGAATGCACGCAGGCGCAGGCTGCCACGCACGCCAGTGCACCTCCCGCTAGACTACTTCAAGTTCTGTGCGCTACTGCTGAGAGGAGGGTCAAAATCACGTGGCAAAATCACCAATTAGTAACCCCCTCTCGGCACACACAAATAATTAGTAACCTACTCTTGGGAACCTGTGAGAACCTGCTGGATCCCACCTCTGTCTAGAGGTGCCAAAACAGCAAGAGCTGGTATCCAGCAAGGCACCCTTAGAAGGCTCTGATGTGGCTATAAATTGCAAACAAGTTGCCTTTCCTGGGCATGGAGTAGGATATGGGAGACCCAGGCGTGTAGCTGCAATGGGGGCATCCCGGGCGGCTTGTCTCGGGCACCGCCATTGCAGTCATGTGGAAAGGCGGGGGCGGGGAGGGTGTACAGACAGTCTATGCCCCGGGCGCAGATCCCCCTCCCTTCATCACTGGGGAGACCACACCAGCTTGAAACGCACTGGCGGAATGAGGTGCCCACTATTGTCTCTCGGTTTATGGCCCTGGCCCCCGCCTGGTGGAACGCAGCAGTGGCGTAGGAGGTTAAGAGCTCATGTATCTAGTCTGGAGGAACCGGGTTTGATTCCCAGCTCTGCTGCCTGAGCTGTGGAGGCTTATCTGGGGAATTCAGATTAGCCTGTACACTCCCACACACGCCAGCTGGGTGACCTTGGGCTAGTCACAGCTTCTCAGAGCTCTCTCAGCCCCACCTACCTCACAGAGTGTTTGTTGTGAGGGGGGAAGGGCAAGGAGATTGTAAGCCCCTTTGAGTCTCCTGCAGGAGAGAAAGGGGGGATATAAATCCAAACTCCTCCTCCTCCTCCTCCTCCTCCTTCTCCTCCTCCTCCTCTTCTTCTTCTTCTTCTTCAGTTTAAGGTACCTCACAGGGCTGTTGTGAAGACAAAACGGTAGGGAGGAACGTGTGTACCGTGCCGACCTCCTCACAAGAAGAGAGGGATACAACAATAATCAATAGATGCTCGTTTCCCCACAAGTTCCCTTTCATTACGCAGCATTTTCTTTCTCTCCTGCTGAATAACTGCTTCACCTTGATCTTTAGCAGAGGTCGTGGGAGAGGACCGTGGAAGACCAGAGTGCTAATAGCTCACATTAGCATCATGGCACACTCTGCCAGGCCAGGCCGGGTTCGATCTTGGGCTGCCAACCCAACTGCCGCTATTAAGCCTGAAAGACCCGCAGGTAAACCGCAGCAATTGCTCTCCCGCATATTATGCATCCTGGGTTGTATCTTGCCCTTATCAGAAAAGATCACGGTGGGTGATGGCTATATTTAAAACCACCGGAATTTTAAAATCCTGGCACAACAGCCCCATTAATTCTCACAAAATAAAAAAACCCAGCGGAGAAGAAACACCGGTGGCTTGATGCAACCATTCCCACCGCGCCATCGATCATGCTGAGGAGTCCGTTCCTTCAAACCAAAATTGTCCTCTCTCTTGGACTGGGATACGGCCATTTGTCTGCCAGACGTGCGTTTTCCCTCAGCCTTTTCCTCAGCCTTTTCCTGGCTCTGGACTCTTATCTGGAATAGAGACATTGCCTATGGATAGGCTGACCAGCCGTCCCGCTTTTGGCGGGACCGTCACGCCTTTGGACAATTTGTCCCGCGTCCTGCGGGTTCTACAAATTGTCCCGATTTTTGGGAGGCTGCTGCACTGCCTTGGGGGCGCAAGGCAGTGCGGCAGCCTCCCGTGCGCCCGGCCGCAGGAGCGCATGGCCTTCTGGGGCTTGCCGTTTGCCGCTCTGTCACAGGGCGGCAAACGGCAAGCCCCAGAAGCCCGTGCGCTCCTGCGGCCGCGTGCACGGGCTTCTGGGGCTTGCCGTTTGCCGCCCTGTCCCGCATCACAAAGGTGACCATCTGGTCACCTTACCTATGGAAGAGCAGGGAACTCTGGGAGAGCCCTGAAGTGTAGGTGCCCTTTGCCAACCTGCTGCAGAGGCTGTGCATTGAAAGTTCTTCCCTCTGTCCCCACCACCAGCTTCTGGGGTAATAAGTGCCAGTCCAGAAGCCGATCCGCAAACCTAGGATCTACTTCACTGGACAGGAGTGGTAGAGGGAGCGGGCTCATGCCAAGATAGCCCAGCAAACATTCAGTGTCTTCTGGACCAGGTCATGATGACCAGAATCCTTTCTGGGTTCTGGTCCCAGTTAACCCTGAACAAGATGAGTCCCTCTCAGCCCATTTAAGCCTGGGGCAGGGAGGAGGGGCTTGCTGGATCAGATGGTCCACTGGGCATCAACCCAGTGTTTCCAACTCCCCAAGCTAGTCCAGCCTTAGGGCTAAGGATCTGGGACCACTTAAGGAGACCTGAATGCAGAGGCGTAGCTAACAGGGGACCAGGGGTGCACGTTGCACCGGGCGCATGCCTGGCGTGCAGAAAATCGCCCCCCACAGTCCCACCCCCACAGCCCCCTGTCCCCCTCGCGGCGCCACCCCAACACACTCACTTTTGATAAATAGTGCAGGCTGGAGAAGCGGCCTGTTCCCTTCAGGCTGAAAATGGCCTGGTGGGAACTACATTTCCCATGAGACCTTGGGGCTTGCAAGGTCTCATGGGAAGTATAGTTCCCACCAGGCCATTTTCAGCCTGAAGGGAACGTGCTGCTTCTCCAGCCTGCACTGTTTATCGAAGGTAAATTTGTGGAAGGGGGGGCGGGAGAGTGGCGCCGTGGGTGGGGGATCGGGAGGGTGGCGCTGCAGAGGAGGGGGCACCACGGAGTGGGGCAGAAAACTCAGAGTGCGCACTGGACCTACTCTGGCCCAGCTATGCCTCTGCCTGAATGATCCTGCTTGCAGGGGGAAAGTTCTACATTCTGGGCATTTTCTGCTCTTATAGCCTAGATTATGCTTTTTAAAATCTTTCACTGGGGCTGGGTCTAAATGGTCTAAACCCAATCCTGTGCAGAGCTGAGACCCCAAGCCCCTTCAGGTCAGTGGGCTAATGGGTTCAGGTCCTGGGGGTGGGAGAGAGACGTTCCGCTCCTGTTGGCCAGCTGCCCACCGCCCCAGAAGGAAAACGTGTGACGGTCACTTTAAAAACCAAGATGACATGCAAATTATTCTCCCTCTTTTGTTTAAAGGGAACTCGAGAAAGTTCCCATCAATAATGGATAATGGAGCATCGCTCTTGTCAAGTTCCACCCCAAGGCAGTTTTGATATTTTCTAAAGAACTCGTTAGCCATCTTTGCTGCAAAGGAGGGTTAGGTTGGACGGTGAAAGACGGGGCAAAGGGCTGGAGGGGGGGGAGGGAAGAACAAGAAAGCAAAAGGGGCTTCATTAATTTCTAGCCATTTGCATTCCTGGTGTTAAATAATGTATTGATTGCTCCCTCGCTCTTAATGCTTCCTTTGCTTTTCGAGGCGCAGTCCCCGGCCGGTTGTTCTGTGACAGATGGCTTTGTCAGGGAGATCGGACAGGGCCCTGGCATTCCCTCGGTGCAGCAATTCCTCAATGTGACCCCCAACGGCTACCTCCACATGGGCAAGCGTTCATCTTAACACAGAGTGGTCAAGCCCTTCTCTGCATTTCTTGGCTGCAAACGGCTGCCAAAAGATTTAGGTTCCGGTGTTCCTGGCTGGCCAGGACAGGGACTTCTTCCTTGCCACCCCAGAGCAATCGCACATGCATGCCTCATAGGAGGCCATACTTGTGGGCTGAGGATGATTTCAAAATATTTTTTTAAAAAATATTAAGAAGGGGAACAAAGAGGCCATTGCTAATTCATATTATTATATGACATGGTGGCAAGGGCTAAGCAAGGGGAAACTGCGTCCGGGGTGCGCACGCACCCTGCACCCCTGCTGCAGCACTGCCCGCCCCGGAACACCCCCAGAACGCCCCCGCCCCGGGGCGCACCTGAGGTATCACCCCCCCCCCTGTCCGGTGGGCACTACGCCACTGCATGGTGGGGAGGGGGGGGGACAGAGTGATCCCAAATCAGATGAAATGCCAAGCGGTTGCCCATAAATTTTCAATGCTATAATTTAAAGTTGAGATAAGATGGGTTGATTTGGTGATGCCGTACACTTTTTAAAAAATTATAATATTTATTTGAAAAAGTGTGCATGCACACAAAAACTTATACCAAGACTTTTTTCGGCTGTTCCAGACCCACAGAGTTACCCACCTGAACCTATTTACTCTACTTAACAACAGCTTGCCTTGCTCACTAAAACTTGGGGCAGATCGCACAGGGCGGCAGTGTGTAAGTCAATCAATCTGATTTTTTTTTTTAAAAGGACTGATCTTTCATTTAGCTTTCAAAACAGGATGGTGTTGCAAAAAGTTTGTAGTACTCTTCTGGTGTTCTGCCTGCTTGTTATGAATGGGTATATTTCACTATCATTCAGTGTTCATTAAAATATAGAAAAACACATTTTCAGTTATTTGATCAGATTCATCTCTCTTCTAACCTTCAATCTCTTCATTTCTGTGTTTATTCACATAGCCCATCTTATCTAGCTGGGTATGCCTTACAGGCAGTGGTGGGATCCAAACATTTTAGTAACTGGTTCCCATGGTGGTGGGATTCAAACTGTGGCGTGGCGCCAATGGGGCTGGGCGGGGCATTCCTGGGCGGGGCTGTGGCAAGGACACAGCCGCTGCGCCGGTCCTTGGGCGGGAAACGAAACGCCGGTGCACCTCCTGCTAGACTGCTTCAAGTTCTGCGCACTACTGCTGAGAGGAGGGGCGTAACTAAGGCAAAAATCACGTGGCAAAATCACCAATTAGTAACCCCCTCTCGGCACACACAAATAATAATAATAATAATAATAATAATAATAATAATAATAATAATAAGCCTTTATTTGGCATAACAATAATCATAACACAATAAAAAACCTGAGATAAAAGGTATACAAATACAAAGGTTTAAGATAAAAGGTATACAAATACAAAGGTTTAAGATAAAATATAAATTATTGATTGTGCATCACCTCCAGTAAAAATTGTGCAACCAATTCACAAGTTTCATTGTCAGAATTGTCCAGAAGAAAAGGAAGTCTACTTGATTCTTCCATTTCACTAGGTATCCTAGAAAGAATGTTGGAATATTTTGATCTGATATTAGCAGATTTAGGGCAGCAAAGCAGTTGATGTGCCAATGTTTCAATTTGTTGTTCACCACAAGAGCATACCCTTTCGCTCATTTCCAAGTTGTTAAATCTACCACGCAATAAAGCGGAGGGGAAAACATTGAAGCGAGCAAGTGTGAGGGCTCTTCTCTGCATTGGATTAGTAAAAAAATACAAATAGGGAGCCATCCTGTTTTGATATAGGGGTATTGA
>NC_059436.1:48273844-48307850 GCF_021028975.2 Sphaerodactylus townsendi | reverse complement strand
TCAATACCCCTATATCAAAACAGGATGGCTCCCTATTTGTATTTTTTGACTAATCCAATGCAGAGAAGAGCCCTCACACTTGCTCGCTTCAATGTTTTCCCCTCCGCTTTATTGCGTGGTAGATTTAACAACTTGGAAATGAGCGAAAGGGTATGCTCTTGTGGTGAACAACAAATTGAAACATTGGCACATCAACTGCTTTGCTGCCCTAAATCTGCTAATATCAGATCAAAATATTCCAACATTCTTTCTAGGATACCTAGTGAAATGGAAGAATCAAGTAGACTTCCTTTTCTTCTGGACAATTCTGACAATGAAACTTGTGAATTGGTTGCACAATTTTTACTGGAGGTGATGCACAATCAATAATTTATATTTTATCTTAAACCTTTGTATTTGTATACCTTTTATCTTAAACCTTTGTATTTGTATACCTTTTATCTCAGGTTTTTTATTGTGTTATGATTATTGTTATGCCAAATAAAGGCTTATTATTATTATTATTATTATTATTATTATTATTATTATTATTATTTGTGTGTGCCGAGAGGGGGTTACTAATTGGTGATTTTGCCACGTGATTTTTGCCTTAGTTACGCCCCTCCTCTCAGCAGTAGTGCGCAGAACTTGAAGCAGTCTAGCAGGAGGTGCACCGGCGTTTCGTTTCCCGCCCAAGGACCGGCGCAGCGGCTGTGTCCTTGCCACAGCCCCGCCCAGGAATGCCCCGCCCAGCCCCATTGGCGCTACACCACAGTGTGAATCCCACCACCATGGGAACCTGTTACTAAAATGTTTCAATCCCCACTCACTGCCTGGGTGTAAGGGCATGCCCTGGAAGCTAGATGGCAAGATGGGCCAGTGTGAATAAACACAGAAAATGAAGAGATTGAAGGTTGGGAAGAGAGGAGAAGAATCTGACCAAATAACTGAAAATGTGTTTTTCTATATTTTTAATGAACACTGAAGGGTAGTGAAATGTTCAGGGTCCATAACAAGCAAGTGAAACACCCAGAAGAGGCACCTGCCAAGCAAACTTTTTGCAAAAATACTATCCATTTTAAAAGCTAAATGAAAGATCTGTCCTTTTAAAAAAAAAAATCATTGATTGATTGACTTACACACTGCCACCCTGTGCGATCTGCCCCAAGTTTTAGTGAGCAAGGTATGCTGTTGCTAAGTAGAGTAAATAGGTTCTGTGGGTAACTCTGTGGGGTTCTGGAACAGCCGAAAAAAGTGCCTGGCAAGTTTTTAGTGCATGCACACTTTTTCAACAATATTATAATTTTTTTAAAGTGTACCGCATCACCAAATCAACCCATCTCATCTCAACTTTAAAATTACAGTAACATTGGTAATGTATAAGTAACTGCTTTCAGTATCATCCGATTTGGGATCACCTCTGTCCCCCCCCTCTCCCCACCATGTAGCATGGCGTAGTGCCCACCTAGGACAGGGGGGGGGGTGATATTCTAAAAGCCTGGCATGCTCTAGGTCTCCGGGATGCAAGTGGTGTTGCAGTAGGGGTGCAGGAAAAGTGCGCACACCTGACGCAGTTTCCTCTCGTTTATCCTTTGCCACCATGGCATATAATACAAGGAATTAGCAATGGCTCTCTCGGTTCCCCTTCTTAGCTAAAAAAATATTTTGAAATCATCCTCAGCCCACAAGTATACTCCTATCAGGCATGCATGTGCGATTGCTCTTGGGTGGCAAGGAAGAAGTCCCTGTCCTGGGCCAGCCAGGGAACACTGAAATCTAAATCTTTTGGCAGCCGCTTGTAAGCTGCAGAGAAGGGCTTGACCAGTCTGTTCTGTATGGGATGAACGCTTGTTCATGTGGAGGTAGGCCAGTCACATTGAGGAATTGAGCAAAAATCCTAGGGAATGCTAGGCTCCCAACCGAACTCCCTGGACAAAGCCACCTGTCACAGAACAACTGGCCTGGGACTGCGCCTTAAAGCAAAGGAAGCATGACAGATGTAGGAGCAACCATTATATTTATGAACACTAGGGATGCAAAATGCAACAAAATTAATGAAGCTCCCTTTGCTTTCTTTTGTTCTTCCCTCCCCCCCCCTCCAGCCTCTTTGCCCATTCTTTCACCAGTCTAAATCAAGTCTCCTGGTGTTAAAGATGCTTAACGAGTTCTTTAGAAAATATCAAACCAGCCTTGGGGTGGAACTTTCTGATAAGAGCGATGCTCCATTATCCATTATTGATGGGAACTTTTCTCGAGTTCTCTTGCAGTTCAAAAAGAGGGTAACATTAATTTGCATGTCATCTTGAGCCTGCAGCTAGTGACTGTCATTATCACGCTTTCCTCTCTGGGGCGGTGGGTGTTTGCCGTAGGAGCTTAGAACGTCTCTCTCCCACCCCCTGAGGGACTCCAAACCTGATAGCCCACTGACCTGACCCAGTGGCTTGGGGTCCCAGCTCTCCACAGGATTGGGTATAGAACATTTAGACCCAGCCCCAGTGCAGGATTTTAAAAAGTATAATCTAGGCTATAAGAGCAGGAAAATGCTCAGAAAACGTGGAACAACTTTCCCCCTGCAAGCAAGATCATTCACCTGTGCAGAGGTGGCATAGCTGGGCCAGGAGGAGGTCCAGTGCAACACTCTGAGTTTTCTGCCCCACCTCATGGTGCCCCCTCCTCTGCAGCTTAATTCTCCCAATCCCCCACCCACGGCGCCACTCTCCCGCCCCCCCTTCCATAATATCCTTTTGATATGGTTGAGTATTGAATGGTGGGAACTATAATTTCCATGAGACCCTGTGTTCTAAGGTCTCATGGGAACGGTAGTTCCCACTCCAGGCTATTTTCAGTCTTGAAGTGGGAACAGTCAGCTTCTCCAGCCTCCTACCATTTATCAAATGTGAGTAGTGTTGGGGTGGCGCAGCGAGGGGGACAGGGGGGCTGTGGGGGTGGGACTGTGAAGGATGATTTTCTGCACGCCAGGTATGCGCCCGGTGCAATTGCACCCCTGGTCCTCTGTTAGCTACGCCTCTGCACCAGGTCTCCCATGTGGTCCCAGATCCTTGGCCCTAAGGCTGGACTAGCTTGGGGAGTTGGAAACACTGGGGTTTATGCCCAGTGGACCATCTGATCCAGCAAGCCCCTCCTCCCTGCCCTAGGCTTAAATGGGCTGAGAGGGAATCATCTTGTCTAGGGTGAACTGGGACCAGAACCCAGAAAGCAGCCTTCTGGTCATCATGACCTATCCAGAAGACATCTGAATGGTTAAGCACCTATCTTGGCATAAGAGCCCGCTCCCTCTACGAACCTGTCCAGTGAAGTAGATCCTAGGTTTGCGAAGATCTGCTTCTGGACTGTGCACTGGCTACCTCCAGAAGCTGGTGTGGTGGGGACAGAGGGAAGAACTTTCAATGCACAGCCTCTGCAGTGGTTGGCATAAGGCGTCTGATAAGACTTCAGGCCTCTCCCAGAGTTCCCTGCTCTTCCATAGGCATCTGACCAGATGTTCACCTTCGAGATGCGGGACAGGGTTGCAACAGGTGCTCTAGAAGCTCAGAATGGCTGCAGGAGTGCACAGGGTTCTGGGGCTTGCCGCTTGTCAGCCCTGCACAGAGCTGGGCAAACGGCTCCCAGAAGGCCAAGCGCTCCTGCTACCGGGTGGAAGGGAGGCTGCCGCGACTGCCTTGCGCTCCCAAGCAAGTGCAGCAGCCTCCAAAAAATCTGGGACACTTAGTAGAACCCGCAGGATGGACAGAATTAACTAGTATGCGTGACGGTCCCGCCAAAAGCGGGACGGTGGCTGGTCAGCTCATCCATAGGCAATGTCTCTATTCCCAGATGGGAGTCCAGAGCCAGGAAAAGCCTGAGGAAAAGGCTGAGGGAAAACGATCACGCCTGGGTGACAAACGGTCAGATCCCAGTCCAAGAGAGAGGACATAAATTTGGTTTGAAGGAACGGACTCCTCAGTACATGATCGATGGTTGTATGGGAATGGTTGCATCTGCCACCGGTGCTTCTTCTTCATTGGTTTTTTTGCCTGTGAGAATTAATGGGGCTGTTGCAGCTGGGATCTTTAAAATTCGGGTGGCTCTTTAAATATAGCCATCACCCACCCATCTTTTCTGATAAGGGTGATACAACCCAGGGATGCATAACATGTGGAGAGCAATTACAAGGGCTACCTGCGGGTCTTTCAGGGCTTAAGAAGTGCAGTTGGGTTGGCAGTCTAAGATCGAATCCGGTCTGGAATGGCAGAGTGTGCCATGATGCTAATGTGAGCTATTAGCACTCTGGTCTTCCACGGTCCCTTCCTACCACCTCTGCTAAAGATCACTGGGAGGTGAAGCAGCTATTCAGTGGTGAGAGAAAGCAAAAACAAGCTGTGTAATGTAGGCAACTTGTAAAACGAGTATCTATTGATGATGGCCATTCCTCTCTTCTTGTGAGGAGGTCGGCACGGGTACACGAATTTCCTCCCTACCGCTTTCTATCTCTGCCAACAGCCTTGAGAGGTACCTTAAACTGAAGAAGAAGAAGAAGAAGAGGAGGAGGAGGAGGAGGAGGAGGAGGAGGAGGAGGAGGAGTTTGGATTTATATCCCCCCCTTTCTCCCCTGCAGGAGACTAAAAGGGGTTTACAAGCACCTTGCCCTTTGCCCCTCACAACAAAACAGCACTCTGTGAGGTAGGTGGGGCTTGAGAGAGCTCCTGGAGGAAGTTTTAGACTAGCCCAAGGCCTTCCACCTAGCTGGCGTGTGTGGGATGGGGAGAAGCTAATCTGAATTCCCCCAGATAAGCCTCCACAGCTCAGGTAGCAGAGCTGGGAATCAAACCCCAAGTTCCTCCAGACCAGATAGATGATTCTTAACCTCCCACGCCACTTGCTGCCAAGGCCTCCACCAGGAAGGGGCTAGGGCTTACAAAACCCCAGAGACAGCTAGTGGGTACCCTGACCCTGAAAAGTGCGTTTCTGTTGCAGTGTGGTCTCCCCAGCATTTAGTGAGGGGGATCTGTGCCCTGGGCATAGACTACCTGCACACCCTCCTCGCCTGGGCCTTTCCACATGACTCCTAAATATGTGCCTGAGATAAGCCGTGGCCTGGGATGCCCCCATTGCAGCTGGAGCACGCCTCAGTCTCCCATATCCCACTCCATGCCCAGGAAAAACAACTTGTTTTGGAAAATTTTATAGCCACATCTGAGCTCCTTCTAAGGGTGCCTTGCTGGATACCAGCTCTTGCTGTTTTGGTATTCCTAGACAGAGGTTAGATTCAGTGAGCCTCACAGGTTCCTCAAGAGCACTGACAGGTGTGTGTGCTGAGAAGCTACTAATTGGTGATTTTGTCACGTGATTTTGACCCTCCTCTCAGTGGTAGGGCAAGACAGAACCAGTGCAGCCTAGTTGGAGGTGCATTGGCGAGCAGGCAGTTCATGCGCCTTCAGTAGTATTTCATAGCTTCCCGCCTGGAGGGGACACGATGCAGTTGGGTGCGTCCCAGGCACAGCCCTGCCCAGGGAATGCCCCGCTCTGTGAATGCCCGGCCAAGCCCCCGTCACGCCTGGCCACTGCCCACATTGGTGCTACTCCTGCCAGCCTGGAATCCCACCACCAAGGGAACCTGTTGCATTTTTGGATCCCACCACTTGGCCGCTGTTTTCCATGTGGCAACTCACACTACTGCTGGGTATAGGAGCAACTTTGTCAGGTGTTGTCAACCCACTCTAAGTGCCCAGCTCACCAAGAGTTGAGCATTCTCAACCAGAAGTGCACTTCTCTAGATGTCCCCTTCAAAATGGGACACAGAGCTATGCCCCCATGAAATGTGTAAGAATGGGAAAATGCAGGGTTACACATCACCATTGGTGTTGTCCCCTGGTGATGCTGGAGGAGAGTTTTGCCACCCCTCTACTTCTACTAGATTTCTGACCAGGAGCTGATGTGTAGTAAGCTTTCTTCAGCAAAATTATACAGGTAACGGATTATCAATGTAAAAGAAAGCATCTTTACTGCCTCTCCGCAATACTTTTTCCATGCGGGAGTGAGAGATTTGCAGTGGTAACCGGCCCGAGCAAATAATTATTACAGTTCCCTGTGATTATTTGCCTCTATGCGTGACTACTTGGAGTGGAAGGAAAGCGATTATGATGGGTGCAACGTGCCAGAGAAATCTGAGAATCTCTCTGTCTCCTCTGCGTACAACTTCATTTCTTGCTAAGTGAGTATTTCTCGGAACCTGGAGAGGGGCTGCTTGTCATGAGCGCAGAGACCTGGCCAGAAAGTTTATGGGTAGGAATGCTAATCATGAGCTCCCCAGGGACGAATCTGTTGATCTGCAGCCTGGAGGTGTGGGCTCTGTAAAGGGAGAGGCAAAGAGTTGGGAGGAGAAGCTCCCACCTCAGCAAACAATCATGTGGAGGAGGCTGGTGAATACTCAATGGGATGAGCTCCAGCTGCTTTTCCGTGGGCTGATGGGTGCAAGAACCTAGGGAAGCACAAGAGGCAAAGGAGGGCGACAGGGTGACGCAGTACCTTTGGGGAGAAAATACCTTAAGTGGCAGGGCAGCTGGTGCAGCAACAGCCAGAGGGAAAGCTGCTGACAGCATTTCTGACATTCCTAGGGGTGGAATTCATGTGGCCAGGGAAGGCACTGCTAGTCTGGAGACAGATGTAGAGTGTAGAGGAGGGTTCGTCAAACTATGGAGCCTCCAGATGTTCATAGTCTGCCACTCCCATGAGCTCCCTACCATCTGGGCCATGCCTGGCAGGAATTGATGGGAATTGTAGTCTATGAACACCTGAGGGGCCATAGTTTGTGAAGACCCCCCTGGGTGTAGAGAGTATCACAGCAGAGGCAAAAGTTCAGGAATTTGATGGCACCCTAAGAGGAATAAACCATGATTCTGGCGTAACCCCATGTGGAGTTCAGAACCCACCCCTCATCTGTGAGGATGTAGTGAAATGGACTCTTACTTCATAAGGCACAAGATGGCTCTCTTTGCCCATGCTAGGGAAATTACGAAAGAAGTACTCCAAAGCGCTGTTTGATCCGATGTTCCAAAGTACTGGAGATTAATCCTTAGACCAGCTGAAGAAGCTGCAAAAACATCTGACGTGGTAAGTATTTGATGGGGCATTTTAATTTAGAGATTACAAGTAATACAAATGATTTATATTTTAATGTCAAATCCAAGTTATTACTTTAACTTAATTCACTGTTTTAACTAAGTTATACTGTTTTAACTGCATATAGCCCTGTATTGTTACAGCCAATGGCTCCAAACAATAAATAATTTGACTGACTTGACTATTTCTATAAGGCTGAGGCAGTATGTAAACGAAATTCTCTGAGGACTTTAATCTATCCCTCTTAATTTTTTTTCTGTGATACTTCCCTCTGTGATACACCCCTGGGAAGATGCTAGCTAGATGGCAGATCAACATTAGGAAGAATACCTACCACTGGGACTACGGCCATACAGCCTGGAAAACTACAACAACCAAAACCATGAAGAAGAAGAAGAAGACACACGACGCACTACGTATCTAAGGATGACGTATAAAGGAAAAGAAGTAGCTGGATTTATATCCCCCCTTTCTCTCCCAGGAGACCTGCACAGGGTTTTACAAACGCCTTTCCCCTCCCCTGCCACAACAAACACTCCTGTGAGGTAAGGAGAGAGCTCAGAAGAACTGCAGACCAGCCTGGCTAGTCACCCAGCTGATGCAGGTGGGAGTGTACAGGCTAATCTGAATTCCCTAGATAAGCCTCCATAGCTCAAGTGGCAGAGTAGGAGAATCAAACCCAGTCTCTTCCAGATTGGAGTACACCTGCTCTTAACCTGTCCACGTTTGCATCCGCCACCTGTTCATTCCGTCCGTGAGCGTCCAGACCACGTTCACTCAGCCCAGAAAGCCCACCACAACCAGATGCTAGCAATCTTCCAAATCACGGGGAACAAACCACTGTTGCTCTCTTCGCCGTTGTCCTTGTTTTCTTCGCTTTTCCCGTGCCCCAGAAGTGAGCCGTAAGACCCAACGTTCAGAGCTCCGTCACGGCTGCCAGAGGAGAAATCCCAACTCTCCAGCGACTTCATTAGCCTGAGCGCCTCCAGTCAGTTAGTGCCGTAGCACTTTCATTACCTGGCGATATCGGACTCTGCTTTGCGCTCTCTTTACGCTGAAGTCTCATTTCTTTGAAGGAATATCGCACGCATTTGTTCCATTAACTCTATTGATCAACTCTGTTTTATCTTTTTTGCTTTGCCAGAGGTCTCTTCTCTTCAGTCTGGATCTGGGTGTGGGGAGGGGGAAGTTGGAATGAAATGAATTCTTCCCCACTGTGTACACGCCAGATTCCCCAAGCTGCTGTGAGATCGGTGACGCCTCTCTCCCTAGCTGGAGGTTTTTTTGGCTTGGAATCCACACTGGGATGTCAGTAGTTCATAGAGGGTTATAACTGCACAGCTTCCTACAGAATCTACGGATCAGAGGCTACTGGGCTCCTACTATCTCTACATGTGGTCTGCCCTCCTCCCAGCAAGACGCAACGTAGATGGAGGCTGCTGCAAAGAGAAGAAACTCCCAGATCCGGATTGAGGAAAACCACAGCTGTTAAAAGCTCCTGCCTTCTGGCTGACATTAGCATTGCTTGGCTCTACTAAAATGGTTAAGCTGCTCTTGGAGGGCTGGCCGCCTTCCCATGATGCTCTGCAGACTTCCTCTAGAATACAACTCATCTCTCCAGGTTCAGAGATCGGGTCCCTCAGGAGAAAAATAGTTGTTTGGGAGGGACTCTATGGGCATCAAGCATCTCCAGAGAAGTCTCCGGCAAACCCTGCCCTCCTATAGGAATTTCCCAACCCAGAGCTGGGTGGCATCTAGGCTCCCTGTGCCATGGAGAGTCCCAGAATGGGAAGAAGCTACGCCCAAGTCTTCTCTTGCAGCGTGCGCTGTAGACTCTAGAACAGTGTTGGCTGCAACTCTTAGAGACTGAATGTCATGGAGGCGGAGCAAGAGAAATCCGTGCACCTGGGGCAACCCTTCCATGCCCCCCGCCTGCCCTGGAATGCCCCTGAAATGTCCCAAAGACTCCTCCTGCCTCGTTCTCTACCCTCTCCACACCCTTGCCACATCACTTGTGTAAGGGTGCAGCCCAGCACGCTAAGTGTATTTCACTTCACCCCCTTGGCACCTGTGCCACTGCCGAAAGTGCCCAAACTGGGGCGATGTTTCCATGCCCAGAAAAAGTGCTCTTAGGTGCCACTCTTCTGTCTGGCCACCACTGCTTTAGAACATAGGGTGCTTGACTTCAGCTTCTCCAGGATGTTATGGCATCATAGTTCCTATCATCCCCTGCCTGCAATTGGTAGGAGATGATGGGAACTGTAGGTCCATATAACATCTGGACAGCCAGGAGTTTGGACACCTATGCTGCAGTAGATATTTTGCACCATCAGCCTGACCCAAAGGTAAGCATAGCCATCAGGTCTGGAAGGCTCTACAGGGAGTGGTGGGATCCAAAAATTTTAGTAACAGGTTCCTATAGTGGTGGAATTCTGCTAAACTGTACAGGGCTTAGCGCCAATGGGGCGGGGCGTGGGTACTGGGCAGGGGCGTAGTCAGGCACTCCAAGTGGTGCATTCCTAAAGGCTGTGGCAAGGATGAAGCCATGCGCTGGTCCCATGTGCGAGAAACGAATGCACGGAGGCTAGGGCTACAGCGTATTCCGGGTGCTCCTCCTGCAAGCACTGCTTCAAGTTCTAGCAAAGTACTGGCTGAGAGGAGGGGCTTAACTAAGGCAAAAAAATCACGCGGGCAAAAAATCACTCCATTAGTAAATCCCTCTCGGCACGCAATAATACTTAGCAACTCCACTCTCGGGAACCTGTGAGAACCTGCTGGATCCTGTACCCCTGCAGCTGATTTATATTTAACCCAGACAACCAACTGTGAATTCCACATTAAGAATGCCATCCTGTCAAATGAGGAGGATCTAGCCACATATCAAGTAGAGATGTATGGTAAAGTTAACTTGTCCATTCAGACACAATTTTATTATATATCAATCGCTTATGCATGTGGTGAAATGACTGCTTGATAGCCACTCACTTCTATATGGTTCCTGCATTTTCTACTCTAGATGCCTCCTACTGAAAATTGGCCTATTTATGAAACAACATACTGAAGTCCACCAGCTTGACTCCCTTTCTACTGGCTCCTTGTTGGTCATCCCTCTGTTGACCAGCAGTGGTGCAAGAGGCAGAGCTCGTGTATCTAATTCGGAGGGAACTGGGTTTGATTCCTAGTTTCTGCCAGCCTGAGCTGTGGAGGCTTATCTGGCCCCAGAATCTAGATTAGCTCAGCAATTCCGGCACACCCTGCAGCTGGGGTGGGATCCTGGCTTAGCTGGTCACAGTTTCTCAGAGCTCTCTCAGCCCCACCTACTCCTCACAGGGTGTTTGTTGGTGAGGCAGGGCAAGGAGATTGTAAGCCCCTTTGAGTCCCCTGCAGGAGAGAAAGGGGGGGATGAATCCAAACCTCCTCCTCCTCCTCCTCCTCCTCCTCCTCCTCCTCCTTCTTCTTCTTCAGTAGTGGCAGCCCCAACAGTAAATAACAGAAATAACAGCCACCCCATTCATGAAGCATATAAGTTTACTTTGTTCCTGCTGGGAACTTCTTGTGCCTTCAATAGTAGTATTATTGGGAGTCAACACGACTGTAGCTCAGCCTCCCTTCATTCTTAGTGGAGCCAGTGCTAGTCTAATTTCTCAGTGCATGGCACCCTTAGATGTATTCCACCCACCTTTCTCTCACCGGGATCTTCTTCTAAAGGCACCTCCCTCTAATCCATCTGTATAGGGCAGCCCCCTAAATTTCTGTTCCTCACAGTAGGGCCTCAGAATACTAGTTTCTACCAGGAATATTCCATTGCAGCCTTTTGGCCGTGGCTGAGAAGCTGGGAACTCCTATACATCCACAGCCTGATTAACCCTTGGCCTCTTTGTTACAATTAAATCTGCAACAGATGGGAAGGTGAGACCTCTCCTGACTGAATTAGGCTCCCGATTGAATTCCCAATTTACATTGTAATCGAAGCAGACCACTGGGCTAATCTAACAAAAGGGGCACAAAGAAAAGGGACCACGCAGGACAAGGGGGAAAAGGTGAGATTTATTGTCAGTTAATAGTTCTCCAGGGTAAACTCCTATTGAAACTAATTAGCAACCAGTTTATTCTCTGGAGATCTTAAACAATTGGCTAAACTGAGGGATGAAAACTCGCTGAGACATCCGGATCGCACAGCTGTGGTCCCTAAGTTATTGTGCTTTTAATCCGTAATCTGGTATTCAGACATAAACAAGAGATGGTGGCTTGGCATTTTACATTTAGATTTGTGAAACCTTTAATGGTACATATATATAAATTCATACAATGGAAATTAAAATTGGCTGGCAAAAAAATTAAAAAAAAACAACAAGCATCAGGAGAGCTGGAATACATAAGCCAATTGAATTAGTTTGAGTCTGCTAAGCATTTGGGAACGCTTCAGTGATGACAAAATACACAAAAATCTGGAAGTTTGTTCAATGGTAACAGTTGAGTTGCTGTCTGGTAAGAACAAAGTTTTGGATAGCATCTGTAGTGCTGCTCAGATCAGCTAAGAGAGGGTTAAGTCGCTCTTTCCTGCTCTACAGTATATAAAGGGGCAATATAATAGAACATGATGGATGGTTTCTTCAAGACCAGGGATTGCAGGTGCAAGATCTATCAGAGGATGGAAGATGGGTGCTCTTCGTTGTATCATCTGGTAGACAGAAGAACACTGTAATCTGGCTAAGGAGACATTGTGCTGCCTCAGAGTGGGCTCAGGTGCAGGAGATGTAGATGCTCTTAACTGGTAATCTGGTATTCAGACATGCAACAAAAGAGATGTGTGCTTCTATATCTCTTTGTACGGTGGGAGCTTAGTGGGTGGGTGGAGAGATCTCCTGATAATTTCTGAACATCAAACTGCTGTTAAAAAACACAAAAAGTAGACTGACAGATTTTTTTCTGGTCAGTTGGCAAACCCTCATGTCCAGTAGCATCAGAGTAATCTGCCCACCCCACCACTGGTTTGGGTGGCACGCAACATCCTGGCATCGTGGAAATGGGGTAACATTATGTCACATTCACAGTGAAGATGGAGACAATTCTGTGGACAGTTGCTCCATGGGCAGTATTATTTTGGAAAGATACATGAAGGTTCATCCTTCATGTTCTGTAAAAATGGGGTATCATAAGAATATAAGAAAGACCCTGCTGGATCACAGACCAGAGTCCATCTAGTCCAGCACTCTGGTACTTGCAGTGGTCACAAAATGCCTTTGGGAGCTCACATGCAGCATGTGGAAAGCAGTGGGCCTTCTCCTGATGCTGCCCTGAGCAATCTTGGTCTCATATAGCATTTGCAATCTCAGATCAAGGAGGATCAAGATTGGTAGCTAGAGATCTACTTCTCCTACAAATCTTGTCCAAGCCCCTTTGAAAGCTGAATCCACAGGTTAGTGGCCATCACCACCTCCTGTGGCAGCATATTCCAAACACGGTTCAAACATATTCCAATTGGCCATGATGCAGGGTTGATGTAAAGGGAATTGTAGGTCCATAACATCTGGAGTGCTGTCTGCCACCAATTGTCCTAGTGCTCACTCTAGTTCTAATAATATCCCTGCGGGCACTAAGATCCAAGTGGAGAATTCCTAGAACAAAGATGGTCCAGGGAAACAGCAGATGAATTCACAACTCTCCTGTCAGGGGCTTTATCCCAAACACGGTACAGGAACTAGCCTCCCTGTGGAGAAAGTCCCAGAGGGTTTGGAAAAGTCCAACTGAGAAGCCCTTTCTCTCCCATCCAACCCCTGTGGTGGTAGAGTACAAAAGCAGGCCCCCTGAGGGTGGGACTGGAATGGAGTCAGAGGTGCGGCCACGGGAGAAGGAGGACCCCAAGACATGTCACATTTGTTACGGGGGGAAGGGCTGAGCATCGCGTATATAGGAGATGCAATAATTTCAGCTCTTTGCTGCACAAACTCTGGTCTTCCTCTTGCCTCACTATTCTTGGGTATGCCAAAGACAGAGACAACCCCCCCTGCAAAAAAAAAAAAGTGCAGTTCACTCGAGTACCGAGACATGCAGGGAATGCGCCGTGGAGAATGGAAATTATCTGCCATATGGGCTTTGTTTCTGACCTCCCATCCACTCATCTGCTACTCTAAGCCAAGACCCAGAAAGTAAAATGCTGCCCTACTGCATGGAGGTGATTAGTAGAACTAATGTCATCATCACTCCATAGCAACAGAACAAATCAAGCTACTGTGAGAGGGGCCCTTGACGATGAACAAAATCACCACACGTGTCTGAATTGAAACCCTTCAGGATTCTTAAGGACAAAGTGAGCCATCTCTGCGCTCCATTTTCACCCAATGCCCATTTTGTGCCCATCTGAGTACATTCTGGCTCTCTTGACGCTAACAATCTGCGCCAGAATGGCAAGGGGCGTGGTTACATCAAAAAGGGTACAGCTAAGCATCTGGAGAAACTGTGGTTTGGTTCCCTGCTCCTCCACCTGACTGGTGGAGTCCCATCTGATGAACCGGATTTGTTTCTAAACTCCTCCACAGGAAGGTTGTACTTGGTGACCTAGTGTTAGATTAGGGGTCTGCAAACACTCCAGATGTACCATGGATTCACAATTCCCATCAGCCAATGGGCCATGCTGGCAGGGGCTGGGATGGGAATTGTAGTCCATGAACATCTGGAGAGCCGCAGGGTTGCAGGACCCCAGCTAAAGTTCTCTCAGAGTTCTCTTAACCCCACCAACCCCATAGAAGGGTGGGTCTGTTGTGGGGCGAGGAAAGTGAAAAGGAGTTTGTAAGCCACCCTGAGACTATTTGTAGCATACAGAAGAGAAAGGGGAAGCATAATTCCAAACTCTTCTCCAAAGGCGACTGAAAATGATCAGATATGACCGACAAGAAGTCTGTGATGTTTTTTATGCAGTAATTTTACAGAAGATGGACATTTTTAGAAGGAGAAGAAGATTTTGGATTGATGGACACCCAACAGGCCTGCATGTGAACGAGCAGGAAAACAAACCCTGGTTCTCTAGACCTACCAGAGCCTCGGTAACAAGACAGTGTCTTATATTAATTTTTGCTCCAGTAAAGATGAGCCACGCCTCATTTTAGAGGATGTCTTATTTTTCTGTGTTCTGTCCGCCATTTGCTTCCAAACAAAACCTTTAAGCATCTTTACTTTCGGGGGATACCTTATATTTCAGACTTCGGCAAAACCTCTACCACGCCTTTACTTTCAGGGACAATCTTGGCATCTGGGAAATAGGGTAACCAGGATGACTCACACTGGCCCTGATCTGTGCCAATGCAGATTTCCTTAGGAGCGGCGAAACCAAGCTTACCGCACGGACCACAGCGGCTTGTGCTATTACAGATTGATGGCAGTGGGGGTGAGAAGAGGGCTTATTGGCAGGGGCCTGTTTCCACCTTCCGGAAGCTGAAGTGCCGCCCCCTGCTGGATGTAGGGCATGTATTGACATAGGTCAAATCAGGATTGCTAACCTTCAGGTGGGACCTGGAAATCTCCAGGAATTACAACTGATCTCTAGATGACAGAGATCAGCTTCTCTGAAGGAAATGGTAGCTTTGGAGGGAGGGGGGCCTTTGTGGCATTATACCCAGTGGTGGGATTCAGCCGGTTCGCATCGGTTCGATAGCTAATGTTTTGCTTAGTGCGCTGAACCGGCTGAATCCCACCATCCTAGGGGAGGGGGAGCGAGGGGGCTTTCCAAGCCCTGGGGCAGTCTGGTCCCTTGCTGCCTGGCTGGCCTGGTTTCCAAAGCCCCCTCGCTCCCCTTCTGGGGGAGGGCAAGCGAGGGGGCTTTCTGAGCTCCGGAACAGCCAGGCACAAGCAGACCCTTCCAAAGGCCACACCACCAGCCCAGAGGTGCATGGTCCACTCGGCGGTTGGCCAGCCCCCCCATGGGGGCCTCTGCAGTGGTGGGATCCAAAAATTTTAGTAACAGGTTCCCACGGTGGTGGGATTCAAACTTTGGCGTAGCGCCAATGGGGCTGGGCGTGACACGACGGGGGCGAATACGGGTATTCCAGCGTGGTATCTCTTGGCGCGGGGACTATGGCAGCGACGAAGCCGCTGCAGCCGGTCCAAGCGGGAAACGAATGCACGCAGGCGCAGGCTGCCACGCACGCCGGTGCACCTCCTGCTAGACTGCTTCAAGTTCTGCGCGCTACTGCTGAGAGGAGGGGCGTAACTAAGGCAAAAATCACCAATTAGTAACCCCCTCTCGGCACACGCAAATAATTAGTAACCTACTCTCGGGAACCTGTGAGAACCTACTGGATCCCACCTCTGGCCCTCCTCTTGCCTTTCTTTCCCCAGGCTGCCTGCTCATGTCCGGCGGACGACACCCAGGGGTTCCCAAGAACAGCGTGCGCATTAAAGCGCCACCACCCTGTTCCCTCCTGGGCTGAGATCCGAAGCACCTGCCGTGTTGATTGATTGCCTGATTAAGGGGGGATTGATTGGCCTGTCCTCATTAGCATATCGTTAGCCGTGACCCTGTGGCCAGCCCAACCAGAGGAAGCCGGTGACCTGGATGGATTAAAAGGTGCAGTGCGTCAGCGAGAGATGGAAAAATCAGTAAAGGGAAGAGAGGGGAGGAAGGCGGCAAATGGTTCCCCGAACAAGCCCCAATCAATAATGCACATATCATTAGTCCGCTGAGGTTTAAAGAAGCGCTGATGACCAGCAGACCTGAAGACTTGCAATGAGGGCCTCCCGGCCTCCTCTGGTTGTTGCAGGTGTCCGAGGCACATCGGCACTTACCTGGGGGCACTGAATGGCAGGCTAGAAGGTACCTTCCTTATGAGGAGAGGCTGCAGCGTTTGGGGCTCTTTAGTTTGGAGAGGAGACGTCCGGGGGGGGGGATATGATTGAAGTCTATAAAATCATGCATGGGGTAGAAAATGTTGACAGAGAGAAATTTTTCTCTCTCACAATACTAGAACCAGGGGGCATCCATTGAAAATGCTGGGGGGGGGGGGGGGAGAATTAGGACTAATAAAAGGAAACACTTCTTCACGCAACGTGTGATTGGTGTTTGGAATATGCTGCCACAGGAGGTGGTGATGGCCACTCACCTGGATAGCTTTTAAAAGGGGCTTGGACAGATTTATGGAGAAGTCGATCTCTGGCTACCAATCTTGATCCTCCTTGATCTCAGATTGCAAATGCCGTAGTAGACCAGGTGCTCGGGAGCAACAGCCGCAGAAGGCCATTGCTTTCACATCCTGCACGTGAGCTCCCAAAGGCACCTGGTGGGCCACTGCGAGTAGCAGAGAGCTGGACTAGATGGACTCTGGTCTGATCCAGCAGGCTAGTTCTTATGTTCACCTTGCAATGCTTGGCAAAGCCACCGCCCAGTCCTGCAGTAAAAGATCAGGTTCCAGGAAGATCCTGAAAGGTGTGGACTGCAACTGGGCCAGCAGCCCATGGACGTGAACACTCAATATTCTGTTCTACTGATGGAGATGGTGTGGGAACCCCCTCCTGTGAGTCAGAGGATAAACACTGGGATATAGCTGGGGTGGGTGCCGGCATGGAAAGCAGGTGGCAGACTGTACATGGAGAAGGATGCCGAGAGCCAGGGAGGCAAGGCAAGAGCAGGTGGCCCACCTGGGCAGGAGCTAGACTAGCTTCCAGGTTAGGAGACTCCATAAAGGAAAAAATGAATCTTTCACAGAGAAAACTTGCATGCTACATTCCTGCTGGGTGACCTTGGGCTAGTCACAGTTCTTCGGAACTCTCTCAGCCCCACCCACCTCACAGGGTGTTTGTTGTGAGGGGGGAAGGGCAAGGAGATTGTCAGCCCCTTTGAGTCTCCTGCAGGAGAGAAAGGGGGGATATAAATCCAAACTCCTCCTCTTCTTCCTCTTCCTCTTCTTCTTCTTCTCCTCCTTCTTCTTCTTCTTCCAAAGAAAAGTTGTTTCATTGCTCCCTGAGAGGACAACAGACTCAGGGGTCTACTGCTGATAAGCTGACCTTAGGTTTGAAGAAGGATGGAGCTCTTGTATCATTGGCCAGGAATGCTGCAGCTGCAGCACAAGAAATGCCTGGGAGCATCGCTCTCCTTCACGTCTGGCCACCTTAAGCTAGCAGCCCCATGCTGCCAAATTTGGATTGGAAACGGTCCCCCTCAGAAGACCCTTCTGCACACTGCCTAGTAAGTTTTGCTGTCCCCCCCCCCCATCATTTCTCTTTTTTTAGCACACTGAACCTCTAGCCTCGTATGAGATTTCCATCTGCTCCGTGGCAGACCTTGCCAGACTGTGATGTTTGGCTCCCGTCCAAACCCAGAACCCAAACTTAGAAAGCGGTAAACTTGCTACAGCAAAAAGCACTCTCTCTTTAAAAGAAAAATAAATTCAAAGCAGCACTCGCTCCTGTTTTTCCCCCCACCCCCCCCCCCCCCCACCCCCCCCCCCCCCCACCCCCCCCCCCCCCCACCCCCCCCCCCCCCCACCCCCCCCCCCCCCCACCCCCCCCCCCCCCCACCCCCCCCCCCCCCCACCCCCCCCCCCCCCCACCCCCCCCCCCCCCCACCCCCCCCCCCCCCCACCCCCCCCCCCCCCCACCCCCCCCCCCCCCCACCCCCCCCCCCCCCCACCCCCCCCCCCCCCCACCCCCCCCCCCCCCCACCCCCCCCCCCCCCCACCCCCCCCCCCCCCCACCCCCCCCCCCCCCCACCCCCCCCCCCCCCCACCCCCCCCCCCCCCCACCCCCCCCCCCCCCCACCCCCCCCCCCCCCCACCCCCCCCCCCCCCCACCCCCCCCCCCCCCCACCCCCCCCCCCCCCCACCCCCCCCCCCCCCCACCCCCCCCCCCCCCCACCCCCCCCCCCCCCCACCCCCCCCCCCCCCCACCCCCCCCCCCCCCCACCCCCCCCCCCCCCCACCCCCCCCCCCCCCCACCCCCCCCCCCCCCCACCCCCCCCCCCCCCCACCCCCCCCCCCCCCCACCCCCCCCCCCCCCCACCCCCCCCCCCCCCCACCCCCCCCCCCCCCCACCCCCCCCCCCCCCCACCCCCCCCCCCCCCCACCCCCCCCCCCCCCCACCCCCCCCCCCCCCCACCCCCCCCCCCCCCCACCCCCCCCCCCCCCCACCCCCCCCCCCCCCCACCCCCCCCCCCCCCCACCCCCCCCCCCCCCCACCCCCCCCCCCCCCCACCCCCCCCCCCCCCCACCCCCCCCCCCCCCCACCCCCCCCCCCCCCCACCCCCCCCCCCCCCCACCCCCCCCCCCCCCCACCCCCCCCCCCCCCCACCCCCCCCCCCCCCCACCCCCCCCCCCCCCCACCCCCCCCCCCCCCCACCCCCCCCCCCCCCCACCCCCCCCCCCCCCCACCCCCCCCCCCCCCCACCCCCCCCCCCCCCCACCCCCCCCCCCCCCCACCCCCCCCCCCCCCCACCCCCCCCCCCCCCCACCCCCCCCCCCCCCCACCCCCCCCCCCCCCCACCCCCCCCCCCCCCCACCCCCCCCCCCCCCCACCCCCCCCCCCCCCCACCCCCCCCCCCCCCCACCCCCCCCCCCCCCCACCCCCCCCCCCCCCCACCCCCCCCCCCCCCCACCCCCCCCCCCCCCCACCCCCCCCCCCCCCCACCCCCCCCCCCCCCCACCCCCCCCCCCCCCCACCCCCCCCCCCCCCCACCCCCCCCCCCCCCCACCCCCCCCCCCCCCCACCCCCCCCCCCCCCCACCCCCCCCCCCCCCCACCCCCCCCCCCCCCCACCCCCCCCCCCCCCCACCCCCCCCCCCCCCCACCCCCCCCCCCCCCCACCCCCCCCCCCCCCCACCCCCCCCCCCCCCCACCCCCCCCCCCCCCCACCCCCCCCCCCCCCCACCCCCCCCCCCCCCCACCCCCCCCCCCCCCCACCCCCCCCCCCCCCCACCCCCCCCCCCCCCCACCCCCCCCCCCCCCCACCCCCCCCCCCCCCCACCCCCCCCCCCCCCCACCCCCCCCCCCCCCCACCCCCCCCCCCCCCCACCCCCCCCCCCCCCCACCCCCCCCCCCCCCCACCCCCCCCCCCCCCCACCCCCCCCCCCCCCCACCCCCCCCCCCCCCCACCCCCCCCCCCCCCCACCCCCCCCCCCCCCCACCCCCCCCCCCCCCCACCCCCCCCCCCCCCCACCCCCCCCCCCCCCCACCCCCCCCCCCCCCCACCCCCCCCCCCCCCCACCCCCCCCCCCCCCCACCCCCCCCCCCCCCCACCCCCCCCCCCCCCCACCCCCCCCCCCCCCCACCCCCCCCCCCCCCCACCCCCCCCCCCCCCCACCCCCCCCCCCCCCCACCCCCCCCCCCCCCCACCCCCCCCCCCCCCCACCCCCCCCCCCCCCCACCCCCCCCCCCCCCCACCCCCCCCCCCCCCCACCCCCCCCCCCCCCCACCCCCCCCCCCCCCCACCCCCCCCCCCCCCCACCCCCCCCCCCCCCCACCCCCCCCCCCCCCCACCCCCCCCCCCCCCCACCCCCCCCCCCCCCCACCCCCCCCCCCCCCCACCCCCCCCCCCCCCCACCCCCCCCCCCCCCCACCCCCCCCCCCCCCCACCCCCCCCCCCCCCCACCCCCCCCCCCCCCCACCCCCCCCCCCCCCCACCCCCCCCCCCCCCCACCCCCCCCCCCCCCCACCCCCCCCCCCCCCCACCCCCCCCCCCCCCCACCCCCCCCCCCCCCCACCCCCCCCCCCCCCCACCCCCCCCCCCCCCCACCCCCCCCCCCCCCCACCCCCCCCCCCCCCCACCCCCCCCCCCCCCCACCCCCCCCCCCCCCCACCCCCCCCCCCCCCCACCCCCCCCCCCCCCCACCCCCCCCCCCCCCCACCCCCCCCCCCCCCCACCCCCCCCCCCCCCCACCCCCCCCCCCCCCCACCCCCCCCCCCCCCCACCCCCCCCCCCCCCCACCCCCCCCCCCCCCCACCCCCCCCCCCCCCCACCCCCCCCCCCCCCCACCCCCCCCCCCCCCCACCCCCCCCCCCCCCCACCCCCCCCCCCCCCCACCCCCCCCCCCCCCCACCCCCCCCCCCCCCCACCCCCCCCCCCCCCCACCCCCCCCCCCCCCCACCCCCCCCCCCCCCCACCCCCCCCCCCCCCCACCCCCCCCCCCCCCCACCCCCCCCCCCCCCCACCCCCCCCCCCCCCCACCCCCCCCCCCCCCCACCCCCCCCCCCCCCCACCCCCCCCCCCCCCCACCCCCCCCCCCCCCCACCCCCCCCCCCCCCCACCCCCCCCCCCCCCCACCCCCCCCCCCCCCCACCCCCCCCCCCCCCCACCCCCCCCCCCCCCCACCCCCCCCCCCCCCCACCCCCCCCCCCCCCCACCCCCCCCCCCCCCCACCCCCCCCCCCCCCCACCCCCCCCCCCCCCCACCCCCCCCCCCCCCCACCCCCCCCCCCCCCCACCCCCCCCCCCCCCCACCCCCCCCCCCCCCCACCCCCCCCCCCCCCCACCCCCCCCCCCCCCCACCCCCCCCCCCCCCCACCCCCCCCCCCCCCCACCCCCCCCCCCCCCCACCCCCCCCCCCCCCCACCCCCCCCCCCCCCCACCCCCCCCCCCCCCCACCCCCCCCCCCCCCCACCCCCCCCCCCCCCCACCCCCCCCCCCCCCCACCCCCCCCCCCCCCCACCCCCCCCCCCCCCCACCCCCCCCCCCCCCCACCCCCCCCCCCCCCCACCCCCCCCCCCCCCCACCCCCCCCCCCCCCCACCCCCCCCCCCCCCCACCCCCCCCCCCCCCCACCCCCCCCCCCCCCCACCCCCCCCCCCCCCCACCCCCCCCCCCCCCCACCCCCCCCCCCCCCCACCCCCCCCCCCCCCCACCCCCCCCCCCCCCCACCCCCCCCCCCCCCCACCCCCCCCCCCCCCCACCCCCCCCCCCCCCCACCCCCCCCCCCCCCCACCCCCCCCCCCCCCCACCCCCCCCCCCCCCCACCCCCCCCCCCCCCCACCCCCCCCCCCCCCCACCCCCCCCCCCCCCCACCCCCCCCCCCCCCCACCCCCCCCCCCCCCCACCCCCCCCCCCCCCCACCCCCCCCCCCCCCCACCCCCCCCCCCCCCCACCCCCCCCCCCCCCCACCCCCCCCCCCCCCCACCCCCCCCCCCCCCCACCCCCCCCCCCCCCCACCCCCCCCCCCCCCCACCCCCCCCCCCCCCCACCCCCCCCCCCCCCCACCCCCCCCCCCCCCCACCCCCCCCCCCCCCCACCCCCCCCCCCCCCCACCCCCCCCCCCCCCCACCCCCCCCCCCCCCCACCCCCCCCCCCCCCCACCCCCCCCCCCCCCCACCCCCCCCCCCCCCCACCCCCCCCCCCCCCCACCCCCCCCCCCCCCCACCCCCCCCCCCCCCCACCCCCCCCCCCCCCCACCCCCCCCCCCCCCCACCCCCCCCCCCCCCCACCCCCCCCCCCCCCCACCCCCCCCCCCCCCCACCCCCCCCCCCCCCCACCCCCCCCCCCCCCCACCCCCCCCCCCCCCCACCCCCCCCCCCCCCCACCCCCCCCCCCCCCCACCCCCCCCCCCCCCCACCCCCCCCCCCCCCCACCCCCCCCCCCCCCCACCCCCCCCCCCCCCCACCCCCCCCCCCCCCCACCCCCCCCCCCCCCCACCCCCCCCCCCCCCCACCCCCCCCCCCCCCCACCCCCCCCCCCCCCCACCCCCCCCCCCCCCCACCCCCCCCCCCCCCCACCCCCCCCCCCCCCCACCCCCCCCCCCCCCCACCCCCCCCCCCCCCCACCCCCCCCCCCCCCCACCCCCCCCCCCCCCCACCCCCCCCCCCCCCCACCCCCCCCCCCCCCCACCCCCCCCCCCCCCCACCCCCCCCCCCCCCCACCCCCCCCCCCCCCCACCCCCCCCCCCCCCCACCCCCCCCCCCCCCCACCCCCCCCCCCCCCCACCCCCCCCCCCCCCCACCCCCCCCCCCCCCCACCCCCCCCCCCCCCCACCCCCCCCCCCCCCCACCCCCCCCCCCCCCCACCCCCCCCCCCCCCCACCCCCCCCCCCCCCCACCCCCCCCCCCCCCCACCCCCCCCCCCCCCCACCCCCCCCCCCCCCCACCCCCCCCCCCCCCCACCCCCCCCCCCCCCCACCCCCCCCCCCCCCCACCCCCCCCCCCCCCCACCCCCCCCCCCCCCCACCCCCCCCCCCCCCCACCCCCCCCCCCCCCCACCCCCCCCCCCCCCCACCCCCCCCCCCCCCCACCCCCCCCCCCCCCCACCCCCCCCCCCCCCCACCCCCCCCCCCCCCCACCCCCCCCCCCCCCCACCCCCCCCCCCCCCCACCCCCCCCCCCCCCCACCCCCCCCCCCCCCCACCCCCCCCCCCCCCCACCCCCCCCCCCCCCCACCCCCCCCCCCCCCCACCCCCCCCCCCCCCCACCCCCCCCCCCCCCCACCCCCCCCCCCCCCCACCCCCCCCCCCCCCCACCCCCCCCCCCCCCCACCCCCCCCCCCCCCCACCCCCCCCCCCCCCCACCCCCCCCCCCCCCCACCCCCCCCCCCCCCCACCCCCCCCCCCCCCCACCCCCCCCCCCCCCCACCCCCCCCCCCCCCCACCCCCCCCCCCCCCCACCCCCCCCCCCCCCCACCCCCCCCCCCCCCCACCCCCCCCCCCCCCCACCCCCCCCCCCCCCCACCCCCCCCCCCCCCCACCCCCCCCCCCCCCCACCCCCCCCCCCCCCCACCCCCCCCCCCCCCCACCCCCCCCCCCCCCCACCCCCCCCCCCCCCCACCCCCCCCCCCCCCCACCCCCCCCCCCCCCCACCCCCCCCCCCCCCCACCCCCCCCCCCCCCCACCCCCCCCCCCCCCCACCCCCCCCCCCCCCCACCCCCCCCCCCCCCCACCCCCCCCCCCCCCCACCCCCCCCCCCCCCCACCCCCCCCCCCCCCCACCCCCCCCCCCCCCCACCCCCCCCCCCCCCCACCCCCCCCCCCCCCCACCCCCCCCCCCCCCCACCCCCCCCCCCCCCCACCCCCCCCCCCCCCCACCCCCCCCCCCCCCCACCCCCCCCCCCCCCCACCCCCCCCCCCCCCCACCCCCCCCCCCCCCCACCCCCCCCCCCCCCCACCCCCCCCCCCCCCCACCCCCCCCCCCCCCCACCCCCCCCCCCCCCCACCCCCCCCCCCCCCCACCCCCCCCCCCCCCCACCCCCCCCCCCCCCCACCCCCCCCCCCCCCCACCCCCCCCCCCCCCCACCCCCCCCCCCCCCCACCCCCCCCCCCCCCCACCCCCCCCCCCCCCCACCCCCCCCCCCCCCCACCCCCCCCCCCCCCCACCCCCCCCCCCCCCCACCCCCCCCCCCCCCCACCCCCCCCCCCCCCCACCCCCCCCCCCCCCCACCCCCCCCCCCCCCCACCCCCCCCCCCCCCCACCCCCCCCCCCCCCCACCCCCCCCCCCCCCCACCCCCCCCCCCCCCCACCCCCCCCCCCCCCCACCCCCCCCCCCCCCCACCCCCCCCCCCCCCCACCCCCCCCCCCCCCCACCCCCCCCCCCCCCCACCCCCCCCCCCCCCCACCCCCCCCCCCCCCCACCCCCCCCCCCCCCCACCCCCCCCCCCCCCCACCCCCCCCCCCCCCCACCCCCCCCCCCCCCCACCCCCCCCCCCCCCCACCCCCCCCCCCCCCCACCCCCCCCCCCCCCCACCCCCCCCCCCCCCCACCCCCCCCCCCCCCCACCCCCCCCCCCCCCCACCCCCCCCCCCCCCCACCCCCCCCCCCCCCCACCCCCCCCCCCCCCCACCCCCCCCCCCCCCCACCCCCCCCCCCCCCCACCCCCCCCCCCCCCCACCCCCCCCCCCCCCCACCCCCCCCCCCCCCCACCCCCCCCCCCCCCCACCCCCCCCCCCCCCCACCCCCCCCCCCCCCCACCCCCCCCCCCCCCCACCCCCCCCCCCCCCCACCCCCCCCCCCCCCCACCCCCCCCCCCCCCCACCCCCCCCCCCCCCCACCCCCCCCCCCCCCCACCCCCCCCCCCCCCCACCCCCCCCCCCCCCCACCCCCCCCCCCCCCCACCCCCCCCCCCCCCCACCCCCCCCCCCCCCCACCCCCCCCCCCCCCCACCCCCCCCCCCCCCCACCCCCCCCCCCCCCCACCCCCCCCCCCCCCCACCCCCCCCCCCCCCCACCCCCCCCCCCCCCCACCCCCCCCCCCCCCCACCCCCCCCCCCCCCCACCCCCCCCCCCCCCCACCCCCCCCCCCCCCCACCCCCCCCCCCCCCCACCCCCCCCCCCCCCCACCCCCCCCCCCCCCCACCCCCCCCCCCCCCCACCCCCCCCCCCCCCCACCCCCCCCCCCCCCCACCCCCCCCCCCCCCCACCCCCCCCCCCCCCCACCCCCCCCCCCCCCCACCCCCCCCCCCCCCCACCCCCCCCCCCCCCCACCCCCCCCCCCCCCCACCCCCCCCCCCCCCCACCCCCCCCCCCCCCCACCCCCCCCCCCCCCCACCCCCCCCCCCCCCCACCCCCCCCCCCCCCCACCCCCCCCCCCCCCCACCCCCCCCCCCCCCCACCCCCCCCCCCCCCCACCCCCCCCCCCCCCCACCCCCCCCCCCCCCCACCCCCCCCCCCCCCCACCCCCCCCCCCCCCCACCCCCCCCCCCCCCCACCCCCCCCCCCCCCCACCCCCCCCCCCCCCCACCCCCCCCCCCCCCCACCCCCCCCCCCCCCCACCCCCCCCCCCCCCCACCCCCCCCCCCCCCCACCCCCCCCCCCCCCCACCCCCCCCCCCCCCCACCCCCCCCCCCCCCCACCCCCCCCCCCCCCCACCCCCCCCCCCCCCCACCCCCCCCCCCCCCCACCCCCCCCCCCCCCCACCCCCCCCCCCCCCCACCCCCCCCCCCCCCCACCCCCCCCCCCCCCCACCCCCCCCCCCCCCCACCCCCCCCCCCCCCCACCCCCCCCCCCCCCCACCCCCCCCCCCCCCCACCCCCCCCCCCCCCCACCCCCCCCCCCCCCCACCCCCCCCCCCCCCCACCCCCCCCCCCCCCCACCCCCCCCCCCCCCCACCCCCCCCCCCCCCCACCCCCCCCCCCCCCCACCCCCCCCCCCCCCCACCCCCCCCCCCCCCCACCCCCCCCCCCCCCCACCCCCCCCCCCCCCCACCCCCCCCCCCCCCCACCCCCCCCCCCCCCCACCCCCCCCCCCCCCCACCCCCCCCCCCCCCCACCCCCCCCCCCCCCCACCCCCCCCCCCCCCCACCCCCCCCCCCCCCCACCCCCCCCCCCCCCCACCCCCCCCCCCCCCCACCCCCCCCCCCCCCCACCCCCCCCCCCCCCCACCCCCCCCCCCCCCCACCCCCCCCCCCCCCCACCCCCCCCCCCCCCCACCCCCCCCCCCCCCCACCCCCCCCCCCCCCCACCCCCCCCCCCCCCCACCCCCCCCCCCCCCCACCCCCCCCCCCCCCCACCCCCCCCCCCCCCCACCCCCCCCCCCCCCCACCCCCCCCCCCCCCCACCCCCCCCCCCCCCCACCCCCCCCCCCCCCCACCCCCCCCCCCCCCCACCCCCCCCCCCCCCCACCCCCCCCCCCCCCCACCCCCCCCCCCCCCCACCCCCCCCCCCCCCCACCCCCCCCCCCCCCCACCCCCCCCCCCCCCCACCCCCCCCCCCCCCCACCCCCCCCCCCCCCCACCCCCCCCCCCCCCCACCCCCCCCCCCCCCCACCCCCCCCCCCCCCCACCCCCCCCCCCCCCCACCCCCCCCCCCCCCCACCCCCCCCCCCCCCCACCCCCCCCCCCCCCCACCCCCCCCCCCCCCCACCCCCCCCCCCCCCCACCCCCCCCCCCCCCCACCCCCCCCCCCCCCCACCCCCCCCCCCCCCCACCCCCCCCCCCCCCCACCCCCCCCCCCCCCCACCCCCCCCCCCCCCCACCCCCCCCCCCCCCCACCCCCCCCCCCCCCCACCCCCCCCCCCCCCCACCCCCCCCCCCCCCCACCCCCCCCCCCCCCCACCCCCCCCCCCCCCCACCCCCCCCCCCCCCCACCCCCCCCCCCCCCCACCCCCCCCCCCCCCCACCCCCCCCCCCCCCCACCCCCCCCCCCCCCCACCCCCCCCCCCCCCCACCCCCCCCCCCCCCCACCCCCCCCCCCCCCCACCCCCCCCCCCCCCCACCCCCCCCCCCCCCCACCCCCCCCCCCCCCCACCCCCCCCCCCCCCCACCCCCCCCCCCCCCCACCCCCCCCCCCCCCCACCCCCCCCCCCCCCCACCCCCCCCCCCCCCCACCCCCCCCCCCCCCCACCCCCCCCCCCCCCCACCCCCCCCCCCCCCCACCCCCCCCCCCCCCCACCCCCCCCCCCCCCCACCCCCCCCCCCCCCCACCCCCCCCCCCCCCCACCCCCCCCCCCCCCCACCCCCCCCCCCCCCCACCCCCCCCCCCCCCCACCCCCCCCCCCCCCCACCCCCCCCCCCCCCCACCCCCCCCCCCCCCCACCCCCCCCCCCCCCCACCCCCCCCCCCCCCCACCCCCCCCCCCCCCCACCCCCCCCCCCCCCCACCCCCCCCCCCCCCCACCCCCCCCCCCCCCCACCCCCCCCCCCCCCCACCCCCCCCCCCCCCCACCCCCCCCCCCCCCCACCCCCCCCCCCCCCCACCCCCCCCCCCCCCCACCCCCCCCCCCCCCCACCCCCCCCCCCCCCCACCCCCCCCCCCCCCCACCCCCCCCCCCCCCCACCCCCCCCCCCCCCCACCCCCCCCCCCCCCCACCCCCCCCCCCCCCCACCCCCCCCCCCCCCCACCCCCCCCCCCCCCCACCCCCCCCCCCCCCCACCCCCCCCCCCCCCCACCCCCCCCCCCCCCCACCCCCCCCCCCCCCCACCCCCCCCCCCCCCCACCCCCCCCCCCCCCCACCCCCCCCCCCCCCCACCCCCCCCCCCCCCCACCCCCCCCCCCCCCCACCCCCCCCCCCCCCCACCCCCCCCCCCCCCCACCCCCCCCCCCCCCCACCCCCCCCCCCCCCCACCCCCCCCCCCCCCCACCCCCCCCCCCCCCCACCCCCCCCCCCCCCCACCCCCCCCCCCCCCCACCCCCCCCCCCCCCCACCCCCCCCCCCCCCCACCCCCCCCCCCCCCCACCCCCCCCCCCCCCCACCCCCCCCCCCCCCCACCCCCCCCCCCCCCCACCCCCCCCCCCCCCCACCCCCCCCCCCCCCCACCCCCCCCCCCCCCCACCCCCCCCCCCCCCCACCCCCCCCCCCCCCCACCCCCCCCCCCCCCCACCCCCCCCCCCCCCCACCCCCCCCCCCCCCCACCCCCCCCCCCCCCCACCCCCCCCCCCCCCCACCCCCCCCCCCCCCCACCCCCCCCCCCCCCCACCCCCCCCCCCCCCCACCCCCCCCCCCCCCCACCCCCCCCCCCCCCCACCCCCCCCCCCCCCCACCCCCCCCCCCCCCCACCCCCCCCCCCCCCCACCCCCCCCCCCCCCCACCCCCCCCCCCCCCCACCCCCCCCCCCCCCCACCCCCCCCCCCCCCCACCCCCCCCCCCCCCCACCCCCCCCCCCCCCCACCCCCCCCCCCCCCCACCCCCCCCCCCCCCCACCCCCCCCCCCCCCCACCCCCCCCCCCCCCCACCCCCCCCCCCCCCCACCCCCCCCCCCCCCCACCCCCCCCCCCCCCCACCCCCCCCCCCCCCCACCCCCCCCCCCCCCCACCCCCCCCCCCCCCCACCCCCCCCCCCCCCCACCCCCCCCCCCCCCCACCCCCCCCCCCCCCCACCCCCCCCCCCCCCCACCCCCCCCCCCCCCCACCCCCCCCCCCCCCCACCCCCCCCCCCCCCCACCCCCCCCCCCCCCCACCCCCCCCCCCCCCCACCCCCCCCCCCCCCCACCCCCCCCCCCCCCCACCCCCCCCCCCCCCCACCCCCCCCCCCCCCCACCCCCCCCCCCCCCCACCCCCCCCCCCCCCCACCCCCCCCCCCCCCCACCCCCCCCCCCCCCCACCCCCCCCCCCCCCCACCCCCCCCCCCCCCCACCCCCCCCCCCCCCCACCCCCCCCCCCCCCCACCCCCCCCCCCCCCCACCCCCCCCCCCCCCCACCCCCCCCCCCCCCCACCCCCCCCCCCCCCCACCCCCCCCCCCCCCCACCCCCCCCCCCCCCCACCCCCCCCCCCCCCCACCCCCCCCCCCCCCCACCCCCCCCCCCCCCCACCCCCCCCCCCCCCCACCCCCCCCCCCCCCCACCCCCCCCCCCCCCCACCCCCCCCCCCCCCCACCCCCCCCCCCCCCCACCCCCCCCCCCCCCCACCCCCCCCCCCCCCCACCCCCCCCCCCCCCCACCCCCCCCCCCCCCCACCCCCCCCCCCCCCCACCCCCCCCCCCCCCCACCCCCCCCCCCCCCCACCCCCCCCCCCCCCCACCCCCCCCCCCCCCCACCCCCCCCCCCCCCCACCCCCCCCCCCCCCCACCCCCCCCCCCCCCCACCCCCCCCCCCCCCCACCCCCCCCCCCCCCCACCCCCCCCCCCCCCCACCCCCCCCCCCCCCCACCCCCCCCCCCCCCCACCCCCCCCCCCCCCCACCCCCCCCCCCCCCCACCCCCCCCCCCCCCCACCCCCCCCCCCCCCCACCCCCCCCCCCCCCCACCCCCCCCCCCCCCCACCCCCCCCCCCCCCCACCCCCCCCCCCCCCCACCCCCCCCCCCCCCCACCCCCCCCCCCCCCCACCCCCCCCCCCCCCCACCCCCCCCCCCCCCCACCCCCCCCCCCCCCCACCCCCCCCCCCCCCCACCCCCCCCCCCCCCCACCCCCCCCCCCCCCCACCCCCCCCCCCCCCCACCCCCCCCCCCCCCCACCCCCCCCCCCCCCCACCCCCCCCCCCCCCCACCCCCCCCCCCCCCCACCCCCCCCCCCCCCCACCCCCCCCCCCCCCCACCCCCCCCCCCCCCCACCCCCCCCCCCCCCCACCCCCCCCCCCCCCCACCCCCCCCCCCCCCCACCCCCCCCCCCCCCCACCCCCCCCCCCCCCCACCCCCCCCCCCCCCCACCCCCCCCCCCCCCCACCCCCCCCCCCCCCCACCCCCCCCCCCCCCCACCCCCCCCCCCCCCCACCCCCCCCCCCCCCCACCCCCCCCCCCCCCCACCCCCCCCCCCCCCCACCCCCCCCCCCCCCCACCCCCCCCCCCCCCCACCCCCCCCCCCCCCCACCCCCCCCCCCCCCCACCCCCCCCCCCCCCCACCCCCCCCCCCCCCCACCCCCCCCCCCCCCCACCCCCCCCCCCCCCCACCCCCCCCCCCCCCCACCCCCCCCCCCCCCCACCCCCCCCCCCCCCCACCCCCCCCCCCCCCCACCCCCCCCCCCCCCCACCCCCCCCCCCCCCCACCCCCCCCCCCCCCCACCCCCCCCCCCCCCCACCCCCCCCCCCCCCCACCCCCCCCCCCCCCCACCCCCCCCCCCCCCCACCCCCCCCCCCCCCCACCCCCCCCCCCCCCCACCCCCCCCCCCCCCCACCCCCCCCCCCCCCCACCCCCCCCCCCCCCCACCCCCCCCCCCCCCCACCCCCCCCCCCCCCCACCCCCCCCCCCCCCCACCCCCCCCCCCCCCCACCCCCCCCCCCCCCCACCCCCCCCCCCCCCCACCCCCCCCCCCCCCCACCCCCCCCCCCCCCCACCCCCCCCCCCCCCCACCCCCCCCCCCCCCCACCCCCCCCCCCCCCCACCCCCCCCCCCCCCCACCCCCCCCCCCCCCCACCCCCCCCCCCCCCCACCCCCCCCCCCCCCCACCCCCCCCCCCCCCCACCCCCCCCCCCCCCCACCCCCCCCCCCCCCCACCCCCCCCCCCCCCCACCCCCCCCCCCCCCCACCCCCCCCCCCCCCCACCCCCCCCCCCCCCCACCCCCCCCCCCCCCCACCCCCCCCCCCCCCCACCCCCCCCCCCCCCCACCCCCCCCCCCCCCCACCCCCCCCCCCCCCCACCCCCCCCCCCCCCCACCCCCCCCCCCCCCCACCCCCCCCCCCCCCCACCCCCCCCCCCCCCCACCCCCCCCCCCCCCCACCCCCCCCCCCCCCCACCCCCCCCCCCCCCCACCCCCCCCCCCCCCCACCCCCCCCCCCCCCCACCCCCCCCCCCCCCCACCCCCCCCCCCCCCCACCCCCCCCCCCCCCCACCCCCCCCCCCCCCCACCCCCCCCCCCCCCCACCCCCCCCCCCCCCCACCCCCCCCCCCCCCCACCCCCCCCCCCCCCCACCCCCCCCCCCCCCCACCCCCCCCCCCCCCCACCCCCCCCCCCCCCCACCCCCCCCCCCCCCCACCCCCCCCCCCCCCCACCCCCCCCCCCCCCCACCCCCCCCCCCCCCCACCCCCCCCCCCCCCCACCCCCCCCCCCCCCCACCCCCCCCCCCCCCCACCCCCCCCCCCCCCCACCCCCCCCCCCCCCCACCCCCCCCCCCCCCCACCCCCCCCCCCCCCCACCCCCCCCCCCCCCCACCCCCCCCCCCCCCCACCCCCCCCCCCCCCCACCCCCCCCCCCCCCCACCCCCCCCCCCCCCCACCCCCCCCCCCCCCCACCCCCCCCCCCCCCCACCCCCCCCCCCCCCCACCCCCCCCCCCCCCCACCCCCCCCCCCCCCCACCCCCCCCCCCCCCCACCCCCCCCCCCCCCCACCCCCCCCCCCCCCCACCCCCCCCCCCCCCCACCCCCCCCCCCCCCCACCCCCCCCCCCCCCCACCCCCCCCCCCCCCCACCCCCCCCCCCCCCCACCCCCCCCCCCCCCCACCCCCCCCCCCCCCCACCCCCCCCCCCCCCCACCCCCCCCCCCCCCCACCCCCCCCCCCCCCCACCCCCCCCCCCCCCCACCCCCCCCCCCCCCCACCCCCCCCCCCCCCCACCCCCCCCCCCCCCCACCCCCCCCCCCCCCCACCCCCCCCCCCCCCCACCCCCCCCCCCCCCCACCCCCCCCCCCCCCCACCCCCCCCCCCCCCCACCCCCCCCCCCCCCCACCCCCCCCCCCCCCCACCCCCCCCCCCCCCCACCCCCCCCCCCCCCCACCCCCCCCCCCCCCCACCCCCCCCCCCCCCCACCCCCCCCCCCCCCCACCCCCCCCCCCCCCCACCCCCCCCCCCCCCCACCCCCCCCCCCCCCCACCCCCCCCCCCCCCCACCCCCCCCCCCCCCCACCCCCCCCCCCCCCCACCCCCCCCCCCCCCCACCCCCCCCCCCCCCCACCCCCCCCCCCCCCCACCCCCCCCCCCCCCCACCCCCCCCCCCCCCCACCCCCCCCCCCCCCCACCCCCCCCCCCCCCCACCCCCCCCCCCCCCCACCCCCCCCCCCCCCCACCCCCCCCCCCCCCCACCCCCCCCCCCCCCCACCCCCCCCCCCCCCCACCCCCCCCCCCCCCCACCCCCCCCCCCCCCCACCCCCCCCCCCCCCCACCCCCCCCCCCCCCCACCCCCCCCCCCCCCCACCCCCCCCCCCCCCCACCCCCCCCCCCCCCCACCCCCCCCCCCCCCCACCCCCCCCCCCCCCCACCCCCCCCCCCCCCCACCCCCCCCCCCCCCCACCCCCCCCCCCCCCCACCCCCCCCCCCCCCCACCCCCCCCCCCCCCCACCCCCCCCCCCCCCCACCCCCCCCCCCCCCCACCCCCCCCCCCCCCCACCCCCCCCCCCCCCCACCCCCCCCCCCCCCCACCCCCCCCCCCCCCCACCCCCCCCCCCCCCCACCCCCCCCCCCCCCCACCCCCCCCCCCCCCCACCCCCCCCCCCCCCCACCCCCCCCCCCCCCCACCCCCCCCCCCCCCCACCCCCCCCCCCCCCCACCCCCCCCCCCCCCCACCCCCCCCCCCCCCCACCCCCCCCCCCCCCCACCCCCCCCCCCCCCCACCCCCCCCCCCCCCCACCCCCCCCCCCCCCCACCCCCCCCCCCCCCCACCCCCCCCCCCCCCCACCCCCCCCCCCCCCCACCCCCCCCCCCCCCCACCCCCCCCCCCCCCCACCCCCCCCCCCCCCCACCCCCCCCCCCCCCCACCCCCCCCCCCCCCCACCCCCCCCCCCCCCCACCCCCCCCCCCCCCCACCCCCCCCCCCCCCCACCCCCCCCCCCCCCCACCCCCCCCCCCCCCCACCCCCCCCCCCCCCCACCCCCCCCCCCCCCCACCCCCCCCCCCCCCCACCCCCCCCCCCCCCCACCCCCCCCCCCCCCCACCCCCCCCCCCCCCCACCCCCCCCCCCCCCCACCCCCCCCCCCCCCCACCCCCCCCCCCCCCCACCCCCCCCCCCCCCCACCCCCCCCCCCCCCCACCCCCCCCCCCCCCCACCCCCCCCCCCCCCCACCCCCCCCCCCCCCCACCCCCCCCCCCCCCCACCCCCCCCCCCCCCCACCCCCCCCCCCCCCCACCCCCCCCCCCCCCCACCCCCCCCCCCCCCCACCCCCCCCCCCCCCCACCCCCCCCCCCCCCCACCCCCCCCCCCCCCCACCCCCCCCCCCCCCCAATGGCCAATTGGCCGTGCTGGCAGGAGCTGATGGGAATTGTAGTCCATAACATCTGGAGTGCCAAAGGTTCGCCACCACGGTTATAAACTGTCTCACAGACCTCCCCTCAATGGCCAAGGCTAGCCTGATCTTGTCAGATCTCAGAAGCTAAGCAGGATTTGTGCTTGGATATGGGAGACCACCAAGGAAAGCCAGGGTTGCTAAGCAGAGGCAAGCAATGGCAAACCACCTCTGCTCCCCTCTTGAAAACCCTACCGGGTCACATAAGTTGGCTGTGATTTGGCTGCCCTTTCCACCACCACCAATTCATTTGAACAACGCAGTTGGCAGATTTCATTCTAACACACAGTTGAAAGTGCCAGAGTTGTTCTGGGCAACAGGAAGCACTTTCACACTCACGGTGTAATGCAGTCACAACAAACACAGCAGCCCTCAGACATGCTCATAGGACAGCAGTAGAGTTTAATAAAAGAAGAGAAGAAGAGTTTGGATTTATATCCCCACTTTCTCTCCTGCAGGAGACTCAAAGGGGCTTACAATCTCCTTGCCCTTCCCCCTCACAGCAAACACCCTGTCAGGTAGGTGGGGCTGAGAGAGCTCCGAGAAGCTGTGACTAGCCCAAGGTCACCCAGCTGGCGTGTGTGGAAGTGCACAGGCTAATCTGAATTCCCCAGATAAGCCTCCACAGCTCAGGCGGCAGAGCGGGGAATCAAACCCGGTTCCTCCAGATTAGATACATGAGCTCTTAACCTCCTACGCCACTGCTGCAGGATATATAGAGAGAAGCCTGGAGACACGAAGTCTCTGAACATAGACAGAGAACAAGAAGAGCCACAAGCAGCTCATGATAAAACACCAGGCTTATTAGGTGACCAAAGGTCTCCTCATTTTTCTGATGAAACATCTCACTACAAGATTTAAGTCCAAATGGCAGGCGGTTAAAACAATACCTTCCCCCAAGGTGTGTTAAATGTACGTAGACGTGAGGCTATATCGCTCTGTTAGGCCCCTCCGCTCCTCGGAGGTGTACCTCCTGGTGATCCCTGGTCCCAAAGCGATCCGGCTGGCCTCTACAAGGGCCAGGGCTTTTACAGCCCTTACCCCTACCTGGTGGAACAGGCTTCCAGGTGAGATCAGGGTCCTGCAGGACATATAGAGTTTCCGCAGGGCCTGTAAGACGGACCTGTTCCGCCAGGCATTTGGCCAGCCGGGATAATATCGAAAATCTGCTATAATGAACATCTGGCCTCCTGTGGGCGCAAGGGTGGGGGTGAAGGAGTACTTTTAATGCCGTCTGAAAGTATGGAAATTATATCTTTATGGTTCCTTTTAGTGGGGAAGGACTGTTTTAATTTAAATGTTGTATATGATTGTTTTAAATGTTTGTATATGATTGTTGGACACAGCCCTGAGCCCTCCGGGGGAAGGCGGTATATATATATATTCAAATAAATAAATAGATAGATAGATAGATAGATAGATAGATAGATAGATAGATAGATA
>NC_059436.1:48248053-48273751 GCF_021028975.2 Sphaerodactylus townsendi | reverse complement strand
TGGTAGGGGCTGATGGGAATTGTAGTTCCTGAACATCTGGAGAGCCGCAGGTTCCCTACCCCTGGTCTAAGCCCATTCATTTCAATGCACCTAGGCTATAGCAACTCTGCACAGGATTGTGCTGTAAGCCATTTACTTCAAATGGCGTATGACTGCACTCCCAGGCTGCAATAAAATGAGACTCACTTCTAAGTAGACCAGCTCAGGATTGCTCTTGGAGCAATCCCGCTCGAACACGAGCTTAAAACCCCGCTCGAGCACGAGCTCGGCCTCTAAAAGCCGCAGTGGCGTAGGAGGTTAAGAGCTCGTGTATCTAATCTGGAGGAACCAGGTTTGATTCCCAGCTCTGCCGCCTGAGCTGTGGAGGCTTATCTGGGGAATTCAGATTTACCTGTGCACTCCCACACACGCCAGTTGGGTGACCTGGGGCTAGTCACAGCTTCTCGGAGCTCTCTCAGCCCCACCTACCTCACAGGGTGTTTGTTGTGAGGGGGGAAGGGCAGGGAGATTGTCAGCCCCTTTGAGTCTCCTGCAGGAGATAAATGGGGGATATAAATCCAAACTCTTCTTCTTCTTCTCTTCTAAAGCCTACCCAAACTGATCCCCAGCCGGTGGACACCTTTGTAGCTGCTCTGCACAAAAAAACGCAGGAGATGCTTTGAATTGCATGAATCCAGCTGATCCAAACTTAACACTGGGAAAACCCAGGAAGTGTGTAAAGAGACAGGGTGCGCATCAGGGAAACATTCAGCAAGGAATGTCTTTGAATGCTGGTCACACCACCTTACCTCAGACAGAATGATACTCATTATAAAGAATGAACCAGAGACAGTATGGAGTACTTAAGCCTCTATCATCAGAGCAACAAGCAGTACACTATTGGTATAATCAAATGTTTTTGATGAAGGACAAGCATTAATTTCACCTCAGTTGACGTAATTACTGCAAGTCTGCTTGATGCTTACTACTGATTTGCAAGGATTTTCGCCAAAGGGATATTATTGATACAGAGATTCAGGGTCTTTCGTGTATATTCTGGGATCCCTTTTCTGTCTGTTATATGATATCCATGTATTGTCTTCTTCTCTATTGTTGATATTTGGGCTATTTGATATAGTACAGTGGTGGTGAACCTATGGCATGCGTTCCAGAGGTGGCACTCAGAGTCCTCTTTATGGGCCTGCGTGCCGTAGTTCCACTTTGGGCACTCAGCAGTGGCATAGCGCCAAGGGGGCCAGGGGTGCGCGATGCACTGGGTGTGCACCCCTGCGGGGGCACGGCAAGGGTGTTCCAGGGGTGTGACTGGGGTGTTTCGGAGCTGTACGGAGGGGGACGTTTGGAGGGGGACGTTCCAGGGCAGGACAGGGGCAGGCGCAGGGCGCAAATGTGCCCCAGACACAATTTCCTCTTGCTCCGCCCCTGGCACTCGGTCTCTAAAAGGTTCACCATCAATGATATAGTACTTTTTAAACATTTCTATTAAAGGTTATAGTTTTACTGCTGGGTTGTTTTTTTTTGAGCAAGACAGAGTAATTTTTCTTGCAATATCCAGACTGATACTCATCCCAGATGTCCACAAATTTCTCCCCAATTTTTTTTAGACTGTAGTACTTTGTCAAGTAAATTTCACCCCTCACAAGCTACCAAAACCAGCATTTAGTTCAACTTTCACCATTCATGTTTACATTGCACTGTTCTTTTTCATTTATCTTGAGCTTTAAAAAGGCTGATCTGCATTTTTGTCATTGTCACTTTTTATTGCATATGTTTGAGCAAAAGGGCATTTTCCCATTTAAAGGGTAAATTTAACAGGATTGCATCACATAAGGTTACATGGACAGACAGACCTCTGACATAGTGCAATTGACAGTAGGAGGAAAATGTAATTTGGGAATGTGATGGATAGCACAGAGGTTTAAAAGTGCAAGTCAGACAGTAGAACAAGGTGCTTTCACAGCAGAATGGGGAAAACTTCCTAGGAATGGCAAAGTGCCCTGATTGGGTAAGCTGACCTGCATTCTGATTGGTGGAATACCCAGCTGATACAGAGGGAGGAGGAATCTCTCAGAGAGGAAATCTTTTGTAAGTTTTAGGGATTTTGGATTCCTGCACATTAACATCATCCCTTCTCTGTCTGTTAAATATCTACTCTGAGGGAATTTCAGTCAGGGCGTGAATCTGACTTGAAAAATCCTAAGTTCAGTGTGTGCTGAAAGCAAACAATACAGACAGGAGAACTGGGAGTTTTATTTAGTGGTCAAGGCTGATGGTGGAATAGTAGTGAGACTTTCCACAATAAATAAAAGTGAAAGGAACATATCTTTGGGTTGAAGAAGAATTCCTAAGCTAGTTAGAAGGGAAATTATACATGTAGGTGGATTCCCAGTCTGGTGTATTAGTGTTTTGCTTACCAGGAGAGAGATTTGTGTGAAGTGGGTAGCTAAGAGTGTCAAGGCTGTAAGTGTACTGTGTGAAAGGGTACCAGCCTGTTAGAACCCAAAGCCATAGTGAATCCATTAGCTAGTGACATATAACGGAAGCATCGTGAAGTAAAAAAACACCTCTTACAATATCTATGCAACTGTGAAGCCTAAAACTTGAATTAAAAACTGTGCCTGTGCTAAATAATAAAGTTTGTATATAATTATCTCTTGCCTGATTTCCATTAAGAACATAAGAACAAGCCAGCTGGATCAGACCAGAGTCCATCTAGTCCAGCTCTCTGCTACTCGCAGTGGCCCACCAGGTGCCTTTGGGAGCTCACATGCAGGATGTGAAAGCAATGGCCTTCTGCGGCTGTTGCTCCCGAGCACCTGGACTTTTAAGGCATTTGCAATCTCAGATCAAAGAGGATCAAGATTGGTAGCCATAAATCGACTTCTCCTCCATAAATCTGTCCAAGCCCCTTTTAAAGCTATCCAGGTTAGTGGCCATCACCACCTCCTGTGGCAGCATATTCCAAACACCAATCAAACGTTGCATGAAGAAGTGTTTCTTTTTATTAGTCCTAATTCTTCCCCCCAGCATTTTCAATGTATGCCCCCTGGTCATTTGAAATATCTCCTGATTCCATTTAGTGTACATAGTGGTTAAGAGCAGGTGCATTCTGATCTGGAGGAACCGGGTTTGACCCGCTTTGCCGTCTGAGCTGTGGAGGCTTATCTGGGGAATTCAGATTAGCCTGTGCACTCCCACACACGCCAGTTGGGTGACCTTGGGCTAGTCACAGCTCTTTGGAGCTCTCTCAGCCCCACCCACCTCTCAGGGTGTTTGTTGTGAGGGGGGAAGGGCAAGGAGATTGTAAGCCCCTTTGAGTCTCCTGCAGGAGAGAAAGGGGGGATATAAATCCAAACTCTTCCTCTTCTTCTTCTTAGTGTGTTCAATGAATTTTACTTTTGTTTGACGAACTTGCCTCAGTTCTCTGGTGCCTTTGAAAGTGGGGGAAAAGGCTACCTTCACCTTTCTGGAGTTCCTAAGGCTGAACAGACAAGCATAAAACACCTCATTTGCTACTATCAAAACAGCCCAGTCACAGAAAAGACAGGAAAACATGCCCAACGTAGTTAGGAGGCTGTCCAAGCCTGGTATAGGGAGTCCAGGATGTATTAAGAACTTGTGCGAAACTTTAAATTCCAAACCAAAGGTGCTCTGATTTACGTATAATTCCCAGATTCAGCTACTGTTCCATTTTCTGATGGCTGCCTTTGCTGAAAAGAAACAGATTATAACAACTTCCTTGAAATTCCATCTAGAAAATACGCCACACCCCTAGTCAAATTGACTTGTGACATAGAGGAATTTTTCATCCTCCCACCTGTTGATCCAGATGTGTAAGGGGTTGATAAGGCTCTTAAGCTCCTCCTCCTCTTGCTCAACTTCTTTGTGAGTCTGCAAGTTCTCCTCAGCTATTTGACACATCTCAGCTGTCATCATGTCTGATGTGATATTATAGTAATGCTGAAGATTAAAAAAAGGGTAACAATCAGGCAGCCACCCAGAGGCAGCTCAAACACCTCTGTAACCGATTGATGCAGACCTGGAGATCAGAATGCATTTTTGAAAGTGTGCAAGGACAGCAAGAGTGGTGTAGTGGTTAAGGTTTCAGACAAGGATGTGGGAAACCCAGAATCGAATCCCCATTGACTTGGGCTCATTCCGCACATGCAGAATAATGCACTTTCAGTGCTCTTTGAAGCTGTGCGGAATAGCAAAATCCACTTGCAAACAGTTGTGAAAGTGGTTTTGAAAATGCATTATTTTGCGTGTGCGGAAGGGGCCTTGGAAACTTACTGGGTGACCTTGGGCCAGTCACATACTCTCAGCCTGGCAAGTATTTGAATGGGAGACCTCCAAGGAATACCAGGGTCATGACACGAAGGCAGGCAATGGCAAAACCTCTGAACATCTCTTGCCTTGAAAACACTATGCGGTGACTGTAAGTCAGCTCTGACTTGGAAGCACTTTCTACCATTACAAAGAAGAAGAAGATATAGATGTTATAAGAAGTTTTTTTTGCTTTAAGATATAAATCCCCTTTTCTCTCCTGTAAGGAGACTCAAAGGGGCTTACAAACTCCTTTCCCTTCCCCCCTCACAACAAACACCCTGTAAGGTAGGTGGGGCTGAGAGAGCTCCAAAGAAGTGGAACTAGCCCAAAGTCACTGAGCTGGCATGTGTTGGAGTGTACAAGCTAATCTAGTTCACCAGGTAAGCCTCCACAGCTCAAGTGGCAGAGTGCGGAATCAAACCCGGTTCTCCAGATTACAGTGCACCTGCTCTTAACCACAACATCACGCTGGCTCTATCCCAGAGGTGGAACCATAAGAAGAAGATGAGTTTGGATTTATACTCCGCTTTTCTCAACTGTAAGGAATCTCAAAGCACCTTCTCTTCCTCTCCCTTTGTGAGGTAAGTAAGTGGAGCTGAGAGAGTTCTGAGAGCACCGTGACTAGCCCAAGGTCACCCAGCAGGCTTCATAGGCAGGAGTTCCAGTTCACCAGATTAGAGGCCACAACTCATGTGAATGAGTAGGGAATCAAACCTGGTTCTCCAGACTAAAGTCCACCGATCTTAACCACTATACCACCTCAACGTTCATCTAGGACATTTCCTTTCTAGATTTAAATTTTCTAGCTCCAGATTCTGCTAAATATTTTATTGCCCACTTCCTGATTATTCCTGATTATTGTTCATTTTCAGCAGTCCCAATCAACAACTTCCTTCTGCATTTTATTTGCAGTCTCACAAGTCATGAGTTCCAGATCTCATGATTTTCAGTTAGAAACTTTGATGGTTGTTCAGAAAGCAGTCCCTGTGCAACATTTGTGGAGAGGCAGGATAAACAAATGCTCGAATGCTATCAAAATTTCAAGACCAAGAAAAAAAAACCCCACCAGAAAGTAACTGGTCATTGCTGGAGCTTTGAAGTTGCGTCATGGAAACATTCCAGATCTTGTTCCACGCCAGCTTCGCCTGCATCTGTGGTTGGCATCTTCAGAGGTGTATCACAGAGAGGTGTATCACAGTATCTCTGTGATACACCTCTGTGATACACCTCTGAAGATGCCAGCCGCAGATGCAGGCGAAATGTTAGGAACAAGATCTACCAGACCATGGCCACACAGCCCGGAAAGCCCATAACCACCAATTGAGTCTGGCCGTGAAAGCCTTCGACAATACACAGAAAGTAACTCTTACCTGAGCATGTTCTAGGAAATCATTAAATCCTCCCAGAAGAAGGCCTTTTCCTCCACGGTCCAACAACTCTCTCCAAATAATTGGGGAGTGCTTGTGCTTCCATCCGTTTTGTTCACAGATCTTCCGAAGCCATTTCTATACACAAAATCCCCCAAGGTAAGTATGAAACTTTATGTCCCGAGAAGCTTCTAAACAATAATAGACCAGAGGACCAGAGGACACAGCTATATGCCATTGCTTCCTATCTGTCAAGGGCTTCCTGTGTTTTATAGTTGAGTATCTCTATCTGCGGGAAGGTGGCAGGGTACCCCTGGGATGGGGTACCGCTAAGGAAAGCTCTGGAGAGGAAAGCAATGGCAACCCCCTCTTGCTGTGGTCATCATAAAAGAGTTGTGACTTGACAGCACTTATATATGTATCTATATCTGCATACTGAAGGTAGATCTAACGATGGTGGCATTCTGAAGGGCCATTTTGGGCACTGACAAAGTCAAGGTGTCTCCTGTACGGATTCTGGATAGATGTGTCCTGGGAGTTCCCTGATGGAAAGTGACTTCCCAGTTGTGTGGGGGCCCAATTCAGATTGACACCAGGCGCTTAAGCATAGGGGGCTTTGTCCTTCTCCCTGGAGTTGTTCACCTTGACCTAAAATGGCTCTGTGGAGTTTCTGCTTGTCCAGCTGTAAAAACTTGTGTGTAGCTATCAGCACATGTAAGTATCCCCAAAGGTAGACGGCAGTTCCTCAGAACCATCTCAGGCTGAGAAAACCACGTGAGGGAAGGGCTGAATGCCCTTCTCTTTGGGTACTCCTTGGGTCCTTATCTAAATCAGGCCAAGGCATGACTGGGAATTAGATTCCAACACAGATCTCATTAAGGAATAAGAGGGGAAGTCCTCCTATGGATTAAAAACTGGTTGAGAAACAGGAAGCAAAGGGTGGGTGTAAATGGGAAATTCTCACAATGGAGAGATGTAGGGAGTGGTGTCCCCCAAGGATCCATTTTGGGACCAGTGCTCTTTAACCTATTCATAAATGACCTGGAAGTAGGGGTGGGTAGCGTGGTGGCCAAGTTTGCAGATGATACCAAATTATGTAGGGTGGTGGAGAACCACACAAAGGATTGCTAAGAGCTCCAAAGCCGGACCTTGATAAATTAGGTGGAGTGGGCTAATAAATGGCAATGCAGTTCAATGTAGCAAAATGTAAAGTGATGCACATAGGGGCAAAAATCCAAACTTCACATACACGCTTACAGGTATCAGTGCTATCAGTCAGCAGGGTGACCAGGAAAGGGATTTGTGTGTCTTGAAGGCTGATACAGTCTCCATGGGAATGTCAACTCAATGCATGGCAGCTGTGGAAAAAAGCAAAACTCTATGCTGGGGATAATTAGGTAAAAGGAATTGAGAATAAAACTCGCAAGATTGTCATGCCCTTATATAAAGCACGGTGCGACCGCAGAGACTTGGAGTACTTGTGTTCAGTCTCTTTCCACGCCACATCTCAAAAAAAGCGATATCGGGCGAGGATAGAAAAAGTGCAGAGAAGGGCAACGAGGATGTGATTGAGGGACTGGAGCACCTTCCTTTGGAGGAGAGGCTGCAGCATTTGGGGACTCTTTTAGTTTGGAGAGGAGACGTCTGAGGGGGGATATGATAGAAGTCTATAAAATTATGCATGGGTAGAAAATGTTGACAGAGAGAAATTTTTCTCTCTTTCTCACAATACTAGAACCAGGGGACATACATTGAAAATGCTGGGGGGAAGAATTAGGACTAATAAAAGGAAACACTTCTTCTTCGCAACGCGGTGATTGGTGCTCTTTGGAATATGCCGCCACAGCGAGGTGGCGGATGGCCACTCACCTGGATAGCTTTAAAAGGGGCTTGGACAGATTTTATGGAGGAGAAGTCAATTTATGGCTACCAATCTTGATCCTCTTTGATCTGAGATTGCAAATGCCTTAACAGTCCAGGTGCGTCGACAGCAGGTTGTCGAGAAGGCTAATATTGCTTTCAGCTAACCTGCACGGAGAGAGCTCCCCAAAGGCACTCCTGGTGGACCATCATTGCGAAAGTAGTAGCAGAGAGCTGGACTAGATGGACTCTGGTCTGATCCAGCTGGCCTGTTCTTATGTTCTTATGTTCATTAAGAACCTCTGACCCAATGTCTTGTGGGCCATTATATGTGAATTGTATACCCTTGATGGACAAACAGTACTCTTGTTCTATCTGGAATGGTTATCCTCTTCCACTGAGCACATAGCTTCGGGAAGGACATATCTGAAGTGGTGAAGGAGGTAGGGAACACCTACCTAGCCAGCCAGATCTGCTGAATCAACCCTGGCGATCAACAGGTAACATATGTCGTAGCCAGATAGCCCTTAGGAAATCAGCCCTTCAAAGATAGAATGTTGCCACTTTCCACAGAGAATGCTCACATCAGCACCAATGGCCCAGTGACAAAGAGCCTTTGAGAAGGTGTGAACAGTATTATTGCAGTACTGAGCAGCAAGTAAGAAAGTCTACACTGTATCAGGCTTGTGGCAGTCAATACAATTCCATTCGATATTCAGAAGTTGTCCCAATTTTCACTCCAGGGACAGAACTCACAAATCCATCTTGGACCACGATCTGCTGTAGATTCTCATGGCAGGAAGGACAACTTCTGAATATTGAATGGAATTGTATTGACTTAGAAAGAGCATTGCATACGACACAAATCTTCTATCTTCTAAGTGCCGATGTGGTTGAGCATTTATTTGGATACCAGCTGGCACAGTGGCTTAGAAATGAATTCTTTTCTGTGCTGTCTATTGAACAGGCTTTCTTTTGAACCAATACAGTGACTGTAACTGTTTTTATAAAGTTATTGTAAACTGTCCTTTTCTGAATTTCTCTTTGAGTTGATAAAACTATTCAACACCAGAGAATTCATCTGGGTATTGAGTTCTGTATAGTTTACTGTTGGAACTTTTTTTCCTGTAAAATGTTGTAAAGATAGACAGCAAAGTGCTGGGAGACTGATTCAGTGTAAAATTTCTTATTTGCTGCTTGGTTGTGACACTGACTCCGCCCCACCCCCCCACTTAATTTGTCATGGAGTATTTACTGCAGCCAGAGTTTTTTGGGGCGCTTCAGACAGCCATCTCTTTTGGAAATGTCAATATATACATTTGGAAAGAAATATATCAGACCTACAGAAAGGAATATTGGTAGCTTTTATTGAGGAAATCATCAGCTCAAAGGCGATGCAAATTAGGCCGCAAGTTAGTAAGTTCTTTATTGCCCAAATGTCCAGATCCATTAGAACTGAAAGCAGGAAAGAAAATAATGGAAGCAGAACGATATTCAGCGGAGCATAGAAGTGAACCCGCATCATTTACCTCCCAGTTGTCAGGGTGCTGAGTAATCTTATGTATCCGAAAGTTAGGCAAATTTTTCTCCAAATAGTCAGCTAGGAGTTCCGCTTTAGCGTAGTAGGGGCAGTTTGCCCTACCTGGAAATTAAACGGTTAAAGATGAGAACAGTAAGATGAGAGATGAGAACAGCCCCTGTGTTGCGTGCCATTCCATCATCGGCACGCCCAATATAACATCTAATCTACACTGCTACCCCCACCCGGCCTTGGGTTCGGGCGCCACACTTTTTTTTGTTGTACTGTATTGCACTGTATTGATGCTGCTAGTTTTATGAATTTTGTAAATTGTTTTAACTTGATTTAATTTATTTTATTCTGTGTACTGTTGTTTTGGCCTATATGTAATATTGTTTCTAGCCTGGTGTACACCGCCCAGAGCCCTTCGGGGGTGGGCAGTTTAGAAATTTGATATATAAATAAAATAAAAAATTGTGACCTTGTCAACATTAGCCATTTGATGATTTAAAAAGCTTTTTGCATACAAGTCATAATTAGGACAATGAAACAATGAATTACACCATAAAATACAGAATCATAAGGGTAGTAGGGACAATAAGATTACAAGGAAGTAGGAATAAACTGAATAATGTGCTCCTGCAAGAGCACTTTATTCAGTTTATTCACCAGAGCATGGCCACACAGCCCGGAAAGCCCACAACAAACAGTTGAGCCCGGAAAACTTTCCACTATGCACCTTTCCTGCGCGCCGCCAGATGGCGCGCTGAGAGCGCTTTGCGCAAGCTCAGAAGCAACATAACCTTCCCCGCGCGTTGCTATTTGGCGAGCGGAGAGCTTTCTGCGCATGCTCAGAAGCGAAACACACATCCCTGTTCAAACGCTAGTGGTGAGAGAGGGCGCGAGTGCAGGAAAGATTACTCCTCGCTGTCCCTTCCCACGAGGGAGTCTCCTCGCCTCACCTGCGAGCACGAACTTGGCCATGGAAGAAGCCGCCCGCCTGAGACGGAGAGTTCTGCGGCCGGCGTTCCGTCGTGCGAGTGGTTGCCTAGCAACGCCGCAAGCGTCCTTCTCCCCCGCCTCTGGGCGAAAAAGGCTAATTTGTCCCTTGTCGGGAGCCGTACATCGCTAGAGGCCCTGGCGGCGTGATTGGGTCATGTGACGGCTGGTGCAGGGGTGCGCGTGCGACGCAAGCAGAAGACGCCGGTAAGAAAAGGGAGCGCGTGGAATCGATGGGAAGGGGTGAGCCCCCGAGGGTCTCCCCACGCGGTTTGCATGGCGGCCAGAGACGGGGGGCGGGCGGCGGTTACCGCAGTCCCCTCTTCTGACTGTCAGAGGCTTTCCACTCTTCCCTTTGCTGTTAGTTGGAGACGCCTGGGAACGTCTGCATGGAAGACACGTGTCGTGATGCCTTCCTGGTGGCCTTCTGCTTGCAGACGGGTTGCCGCCCTTAACGAAATAAAAGTCAAGCAGCCCAGGGGTGTCCATCTCTGGCCTTCAAGATATTCATGCACTACGATTTCTTCCAACTATAGGCCTGGCTAGATCCAGCGCCAAAGTTCAGTGCCCCCATTTCTTCCAATGGCCAGCCTGCTGCCTCTGGGAAACCCCACTGTGGTGTAGTGTGTGTGTCCCTTTAAGAGAATTGTATGTAACAGTATCAAAAGAGAGGGAGGGAATGCAGCTATTGGATGTGCTTTATGTTGCTTGGTTTTGAGCTTGAATAAAGAAGTCTGGAATTGAACGTAGAGGCATTATTGGATAGACACAACACCCACAACCAAGTTTCGTTAGTTGTTTCCTGCTGCTCTCTGGTGCTGTTCAAAAAACAAAGAGGCTCCCTTGAACTGTCTTATCTAATCTTTCAAGAACCTGGCTGATCCACTTGTAAAGCCACCTGATACCACAGTGGCAGGTGTTTCCTTAAGTTTAGTTACATTCTCTGTGAAGAAATCCTAGATGTGCTTGCAGCCCTTCCATTGGGAGACCCTTTCCTTTATTATTAGGTCCGTATGACTAAAGATCTTGAGCAGGAATTAAATCATAAAAAGGTAAAACATTGCACCATCAAAATCTTAAGGATAAACCAATACATGAAGCAATAAACAGCATTAAACCATTAGTAATGCAGTGAACGTAAATACATAGCTTCTAAAATTAGCACACAATTACAATGGACCTATAGCATTTTTATGATCAAATGACAAAACTCAATGTATTGTCGAAGGCTTTCACGGCCGGAATCACTTGAAATTTGTGGGCTTTCAAGTGAGTTAGACGGTATTCTAGCAGTATTTTTCCTGACGTTTCGCCTGCATCTGTGGCTGGCATCTTCAGAGGATCCTCTGATCCATCTTCAGATCCTTTGAAGATGCCAGCCACAGATGCAGGCGAAACGTCAGGAGAGAATGCTGCTAGAACACGGCCATACAGCTTGGAAACCACACAGCACCCAAATGACAAAACTCATTTTAACAAGACTTTAAAGATATAATTATTGCCGGATCTTTTGTGAAGGATCTAGTTGTTACTGGCTCAGAACAGTTTGGTTACATTCTGTATGAAGAAATAGGTTCTGATATCTGCCCTAAATCTGCTTGCAGCTTTTCCTTTGGGTGACCCTAAGCTTTAGTTCTGATGAAAAGAGGCAAATCGTTCTCTCCTTTTGCGACAGCCTATGAATGTTCAAACCAGAGGCAGAAAGAGGCTAATTTATTCACCAGTTGTGTAGCACAGGGTACTATCCAGAAGTGGGTTTTTTTAGATGTCCTTCCTCGCTACATCACAGTGCTTTCATGCACTTCAGTTTTCTCCCATCTTTTCTGCACTCTTTCCCAAACCTGTTTTGCTGTGATGTTTTGGGAAAGATTTGAACAAAACTGGAATGGTTGTCTTCTGGGTGGGAAAGGTTTTCCCCTGCCTGCCCACATAGGTGCTCTTGTTCTCTGCAGCAGCCATTGTCAGGTAGTTAACAGCACTCCAGAAAACTTGAGCCCCTTCACCACACCAGCCTCCTCCCTCTTGCAGTGACTCCCTTTTAGTCCTTTCAGGAGTGGACCTGACGAGCTGTCTATCTTGTCTTGCTGGCCTGAGACTGGCTCTTCAGCCTTCCTGTCCCTCCACCTTGATTGCAGCCTGACTGGGGCTGTGCCAACCCTGCCCCACTCTCTAAGGCTGTTGAACACTGCTGATGGCAGCTTGGCTAGAGCTGTGCCGTCTCCACCCTGTTCCCTGGAACTGCTGTGGCTTCTTCTTGTTGCTCCAGCTCTCCTGGCATGTCTCCCATTTCTTCTTCTGGCTTCCTGGAGGTCCTTGCATGTCTGGCATGTCTCCCATTTCTTCTTCTGGCTTCCTGGAGGTCCTTGCTGTCGGCTGTGGGGTTCTCCGGGATCTCTGGGGGGCATTTGTGACAGGGGGTGTGGAACAGGCAGCTGGTACTGGGAGGCAGCCCTGTCTCTGGACAACAGCGGCCTCAGCTTATCTTCAGTCAGACAGTGCAGATCCTTAAGCTATGGTGGCTGCTGCTACTGCCAAGCAGTATTTTAAAAAATCTGCAGTCAGTGTAACGAACCAGTAACATCCAGGCAAAAGCAACCGTATTCAGTTCTTTATTGAGGTGGCATTCTTAGTCGGATATGGGCGATGCGAGATCTGGAGCCCCAGATCTTGGTCAACAGTTTTTACAGGGTGTCAAACAGGCTCCCGCCAAGATAGAGTAAACAAAGCAAAATTTCACACAGACTAGCAAGCAAGCGAGAGATAACCAAAACAGCAAAATTCCCCTTCCCAGGCAGAGAGCCAGGAACCTCCGGCGGGAACCTCTCAAGGTCGGAACGCATACATTCACTACAACCTTACAGTCTGTCAAATCTCCAAGGGCCAACCAGAAGCCTGGCTGGGCAAAATCCAACCTGTCCCCACCCACTTGGCGGGTGCCATGGTGCTCATGGATACCACTTGGAGGACCCCGTGCTAGACAGGATGTAGGTAAGGGGGGTTCTCGGGTTCAACCCCCCCATTACATGTCCAAAGCTCCCCCCTGCCTTGAGACGGGACTCCACCCCCACTGGCCCCTGCCTGGAGATGGGGCTCCACCCCTGCTTCCCCCGCTGCCAGCTGCCCCCCCAAGCCGGGGACAGCAGTCTCTTCTGCCCCTGCCCCCCCCCCCCCGCTGGGCTCCCAGCCAGCAGCTGTCCCAGCCTCGGGAGCTCCTTTTATAAGCACTGAGGCTGGGGGCGAGGCTCAGGATGTGGGGCCACATCCCCACCCGCCCCTGGGGGCATGGTCACGCCTTCCCAAGCCCCACCCCCAGCCTCAGTTCTTATAAAAGCAGCTCTCCAAGGCCAGAACGGCTGCTGGCTGGGGGCCCAGCTGGAGAGGGGGCAGGGACAGAAGAGACTGCTGTTCCTGGTAGGGGGCGTGGCCACGCCCCATGAGCCCCGCTCCCTAAACCCACCTCATAAAAATATATACCTTCGTCACTGAGTGGAGCTCCTATAGACAGGGGCATCTTCTAGGAAGGTTACTATTAGCCAAGGATGGAAACACCTGCCAGTCTAGATATCACTTTGGCTGAATTCTCCGGCTGCCTGACAACAGATGTGCATGTAAACAGACCAAAGCATTCACTTTAACTTATTTGCCAAATATTTTACTTTTTAAATGGAGATGTGTCTTTAAGTTGCCCAGAAACCCAGAAAGCAAATTAAGGGCAGACTCTCTGTTCGACTGTATGCTGATGACTTTGACTAAATAGTTTCTGGCAATACTTCATCTCTGGCTATTGCTGAAGCGTACATATTATATCATTGAACTAATTTCTTGCAATGCTTTTGTGAAATCTAGAGCTCCAAACTCAACAGTCCTTCCAGTTTTAATTTCCCATCTCAGTAGCAAAACTGAGACATTGCTCTGTGTATGGGAACAGAATCACCCTGTTAATCGCTATTGTTGTACATAAGAGCGTTCTGCCACATGACCGCTCGATGTTGTAGAAGCTGTGTTTGTAAAACTGTTCATAAAAGCTTGCTAGCGAGTCATGTTCACGAAGCTGCCATTTTTAATTCATTCCTTAGGTGACCTACATGATCCAGTTCCGGCCAGCTGGTTTACGCTGCTAGCGATTTGTCAAGTTATTTTTCTTTGCAGCACGATGAGCTGCAAACTGAATAAGAAACTGGGCTGTTTTATAAGGACCATGAGGCAAATGCAGACAATCAGCTCTTGTTCGAGGACAGTTGTGAGAATGTATGCGTTGGGGACTAGTGGACCTAAAAGAACTGTACGAAGCCTTTACCTCAGGCGATGCCCGGTGGATGTATCCCCTTGTTTGCTTCAGTCAACTGTTAGGTTTTTTTCTCAAGATGCCTTCATCACTGGCACAGAAGGGCCCAGTTCAAACAAACAGGAAGTCGCTAATAGTTTGGTAAATGATCAGACAGAAAGCTGTAGACCTGTGGCTGTAGAACGCACCATGCCTCCACCTCATTCCACAGTCACCGCTGAGACAAATAGAGGTCTGAGTGAAGAAACGGCTGAGAAGTCCATAACCCAGAGGTACTTTGATGACCTTCGGAAGTGCGTATCCCCCTGTGATGTCCTAGACTTGTTTCCAAGATACCCGGTTTCCCAAAAGTACATCAGCAACTGTCTTACCACGATGTGGATGCTCACCAAAAGACTCTTGGAAGACCAGAAGCATTATGAGAGACAGCTGATGTTTGAGCACCCTCAGTTCAGCCAGCTCTGTCAGACTGTGATGGAAGAGGCCAAGTACATGTGGTGCGACGATTTGGCGTACAGCCTGCACGCTGTGGTGAAACTTGGAGTCCCACAGAACACCCGGTTAGTTCAGACAATGTTGAGAGTATGCCAGGTAAGGCACAGAACCTTTGACTGCCCAGATAACGTTTCAGAACTGCCTGCAGTGTGTAGTTCATTAACAAATCATAAATATCAAAGGGGGCTATAAATGTAGAAACAGGCAGGAAAACTCTTAATACGTTCATGTAGTGCTTTCAGCATTTAAAGTGCTTCACATGCATTATTTCGTAATCTTTACAATAAGAAGAAGAGGAGTTTGGATTCATATCCCCCCTTTCTCCCCTGTAAGGAAATTCAAAGGGGCTTACAGTCTCCTTTCTCTTAACCCCTCGCAACAAACACCCTGTGAGGTGGGTGGGATTGAGAGAACTCCAAAGAACTGTGACTAGCCCAAGATCACCCAGCTGGCGTGTGTTGGCTAATCTAGTTCCCCAGATAAGCCTCCACAGCTCAAGCTACAGAGTGGGGAATCAAACCCGGTTCTCCAGATTAGGGTGCACCTGCTCTTAACCACTACACCATGCTACGTACTCCAAAGAGTGCTGGAATCAGCAAATGACAACCTATGATGATTCCTGGCCCGAAAGGGATCTGGCTGGCCTCAGTCAAGGGCCAGGGCATTCTTGACTCTGGTCCAGTGGCGAGATGGCCACCAGGTGCACAGCCACTGTCGCACTTCAATTCTGGTCGCAATGGAAAACCCCTGCCCCCCCACGGCACCCTTCCATTAGCGCCTTCATTGCACTACACTCTGGGCAAGACTCCATCTCATTACTTTTAGGAATGGAACATGCCAGAGAAGAAGCCTGCCTGCGTTGCCTGGGCCTGGTGGGAACTACATTTCCCAGGGGCTCCTGGGAAATGTAGTTCCCACCAGGCCCAGGTAGCGCAGGCAGGCTTCTTCGGCCTGCTCCTTTCCTAAAGGTAAGTGAAAGGGGGTGCCGTGGGGGGGCGCCGTGGGGGCGGGGAAAGCCAGAGTGTGCACCGGGCGCACTCTGGCCTAGCTACGCCTCTGCTCTGGTCCCAGCCTGGTGGAGAGCACTGTCCAGTGAAACCAGGGCCTTGCATGACTTGATGCTATTCTCTGGGGCCTGCAAGGTGGATTTGTTCCTCCAGGCTTATGGTTGAGGCAGCAACTGTGTAATCAGCTATTTCCACCAACTTTTGGTCTCCCTGTTTGCTGTTCCCTCTCCCCTTACCGTTACACCAAGATTGTAGTTGCTCTCTGTTTTAGACGTAGGAGATACTGATTTTAATTTTTTAGACTGACTGTATTGTATTTTATACGATGAAAGAAGCCACTCTGAGCCCGTGACAGCCAAGGTGGGATAGTGGTTAAGAGCGGTATACTCTAATCTGGTAAAGTGGGTTTGATTTCCCACTCCTCCACATGAGCGGTGGATTCTAATCTGGTGAACTGGATTTGTTTCCCCACTCTTGCACATGAAGCCTGCTGGGCGACCTTGGGCCAGTCACAGTTCTCTCAGAACTCTCTCAGCCCCCCCACCTCAGAAGGTGTCTATTGTGGGAAGAGGAAGGGAAAGGAGTTTGTAAGTCCCTTTGAGTCTCTTTACAGGAGAGAAAGGTGGGGTATAAATCCATACCCTTCTTCTACCAAAAAAATACGGAAACATACGACCTCATCAGTGCTACTAACCCTGTATAGGAAATGGCACGCTGAGTTTCCTAGGACTACCTAAGGAATGTGTGGCAGAGGCAAACTTTAGACCAGTTTCTTTCTGATACAAAGATGAGTTGCTTCATTGCCAGGGGAGAGGGGAGTGAGAAAGACAGGCCAGAACACGGGCTTGAAGGCTATGAAAAGGAGAAACAGTTTGAAGGTTCTTTTCCCTTTTACACTCTGAATTCCCGCTGGGCCAACCTCTTATATGTTAGTCATCTTTATGGGCTTAGGCAGCCTGTTTTGAAGAAGAAGAAGAGGAGGAGGAGGAGGAGGAGGAGGAGTTTGGATTTATATCCCCCCTTTCTCTCCTGTAGGAGACTCAAAGGGGCTGACAATCTCCTTGCCCTTCCCCACTCACAACAAACCCCCTGTGAGATAAGTGGGGCTGAGAGAGCTCCGAAAAGCTGTGACTAGCCCAAGGTCACCCAGCTGGCGTGTGTGGGAGTGTGCAGGCTAATCTGAATTCCCCAGAGAAGCCTCCACAACTTAAGTGGCAGAGCTGGGAATCAAACCCGGTTCCTCCAGATCAGAGTGCACCTGCTCTTAGCCACTGCTCTTAGCCACTACGCCACTGCTGCTCCAGGGAGAGGGGGTAGCCATGTGGCTTTCCCAATTCTGCTCTGCCAACTCCTGCCATGCCAGAACATTCACCATCAACAAAGAATAGAGCAGGGACTCCACCCCCTTCGGCAGCCCCAGGAATTGTCTGTCACTGTGGCAAGCTGCTATTGGTGCTGATCTGCCATTTATAACACAGGTGCAGAGAGCTTGCCAGGGGCTGCTCCTTCAGCTTTGACTCTAATTCCAGGCCTTAATGCCAGGGGAGACGTTTGGGAGAACCCCATGTGGTGCCTCCATAACAAATAGCCCTGTGTTAGATAAGATTGTGTCAAACTGCATTGTGGAACAAGGGTCCAACTAACAATAAAGAGCAAATACCTTTTAAAAAAATTATCTTTATTATACAAATCTGAGCATGTAATACAAAGTATAAAACGTCAAATTTCAAAAAAGAAAATAGAGAACTTATACAATAGATATACTCTTTTCAATCTCTTCATATCTCACAATAGTGAGACTTTGCAAATAAAGAGTATATAGCTAACAATTCAAGTAAGAAAGGAAAGAGAATAAAAAGAGAAAAAATATCAGAAAGGGATGTATCTATATAGTTAACAGATACTTTAATTTTATCTAATTTCGATATAGTGACTTCCAACCTTCCACAACATTAGCGATGTCTATATTTCTAGCATTAATGAACTCCAGTGTATCACTTTTTGTTGAGCAGCAGTGGCATAGGAGGTTAAGAGCTCATGTATCTAATCTGGAGGAACCGGGTTTGATTCCCCGCTCTGCTGCCTGAGCTGTGGAGGCTTATCTGGGGAATTCAGATTAGCCTGTACACTCCCACACATGCCAGCTGGGTGACCTTGGGCTAGTCACAGCTTCTCGGAGCTCTCTCAGCCCCACCTACCTCACAGGGTGTTTGTTGTGAGGGGGGGAGGGCAAGGAGATTGTAAGCCCTTTTGAGTCTCCTACAGGAGAGAAAGGGGGGGATATAAATCCAAACTCTTCTTCTTCTTCTTAATTACTGTATCTATCAAACAATATTACAGAAGGACAAACCATACACACACACATATATATACAATGCTAAACTTAATATTTCCAAACTTCCCAAATCTGTTCAAATCGGTCGTCTTGGAGCTTGCAAGCCACATTGAGACTCCTTACAGGAGAGAAAAGTGGAGCATAAATCCAAACTCCTCCTCTTCCTGTTCCACTGCTGCTAGCTGGGTGGTTTTCGCAAAGAGGGTAGGAGCTGCTGCCACCAGAAACCAGTGCCTGCCTCTCCCCCCCCCCCCCCCCCGCACACACACACGCAAAGCAGATGGGTGCCAAGTGACAGTGGCATTGGTAGCTGCTGTTCAGGTTGAAAGCCATGACAAGCCTTTCCTTCCGCTCTGTTGTGGGGGGAGAGTAGCTTCCTCGGGCAATTTTACCTCCTACTCTGTCCCTGAATGCAAGAGTAATTGTGGAATAATCTTGTGGCTAACAGGGTAACTAAAGTAAAGTTTCCCCTTCAGTCGTGTCCGACCCTGAGGTACCACTGCAAGCAGTGATTTCATAGGCAAGCCATTTTTGTGAGGTAGTTTGCCATTGCTTTCCCTGGCTATTCTTTACCCCCTAGCTATGAGCTAAATACTCATTTACCGACCAAGGAATGAATGGATGGCTGAGTTGACCATGAGCCAGCTACCAGGATATCTGACCCACAGGGGGCTCGAACTCCTGACCATGTGAGTGGCAGTGCAAGCACTTAACCACTACACCACGCGGCTCCTAACAGGGTAACTAAACATCTTTATTCTCACTCGAGCAATCTGATGCAGAATTTGAACTGAAAATGCATTGCTCCAGAGTCAAGCTCATTGGGAATTTCTCGCGATTACCTGTGGTTCTTCTGTAGCCCGTAATCTTTCCTTTGGACAGAAGGGGAGCTGAAAACTGTCTGCTCAGCCTTCCTCTCCTTTCCCATGCCTTTGCGTGTTTTGAACAGGAGCGGCTGAATGGATTCAACGACCGAAGCCTTTCCGTGATTGCCAGCACTTTGCAAGGAATGGAAAAATGCAAGAATGTCCAAGCGCTCCAGAATGGGTTACAGTAAGCACAGAAGAAAGGAGTCTTGTCTAATACTTTTGCCTTGCAGGAGGTATAGTTATTTAGCGCCAGAATGGTGTAGTGGTCAAGAGCAGGTGGATTCTAATCTGGAGAACCGGGTTTTGATTCCCCACTCCTCCACCTAAGTGGCAGAGGCTTATCTGGTGAATCAGATGTGTTTCTGCACTCCTGCATTCCTGCAGGGTGACCTTGGGCTAGTCAGTTCTTCTGAGCTCTCTCAGCCCCACCTACCTCACAGGGTGTTTGTTGTGAGGGGGGAAGGGCAAGGAGATTGTAAGCCCCTTTGAGTCTCCTGCAGGAGAGAAAGGGGGGATATAAATCCAACTTCTTCTTCTTCTTCTTCTTCTTCTTCTTCTTCTTCTTCTTCTTCTTCTTCTTCTTCTTCTTCTTCTTCTTCTACCTTCTTCTTCTTCTACCTTCTTCTATCTTCTTCTTCTTCTTGTGGACATCCTCTAGAGTAAAAGTATTGATGCTGGGGATTTTGGTCAGCATAACAGTTGCATCTTATCGTACATTGCACATTAAATTATAGCTCGTGATAAATGTATGTTGATGCCGGCTGGGATCCATTCCAGACACCCTGGCTCTGCCGCCTGAGCTGTGGAGGCTTATCTGGGGAATTCAGATTAGCCTGTACACTCCCACACATGCCAGCTGGGTGACCTTGGGCTAGTCACAGTTCTTCCAAGCTCTCTCAGCCCCACCTACCTCACAGGGTGTTTGTTGTGAGGGGGGAAGGGCAAGGAGATTGTAAGCCCTTTGAGTCTCCTGCAGGAGAGAAAGGGGGGGATATAAATCCAACTCTTTTTCCTCTTAACTTGCTGTTTTTGCAGCGCTGCCCTTGAAGCTCCTCTGGAAGTTACAGCTGGTCCAGAATTGAGCAGCATGGGCCCTTACAGGGGCTAAGCAGTGGTGGCGAACCTTTGGCACTCCAGATGTTATGGACTACAATTCCCATCAGCCTCTTCCAGCATGGCCAATTGGCCTTCCAGCATGGCCAATTGGCCATGCTGGCAGGGGCTGATGGGAACTGTAGTCCGTAACATCTGGAGTGCCAAAGGTTCGCCACCACGGGGCTATCGGATAGTTCATATGCAGCCAGTGCGCTGTCCACTGCACTGGCTCCAGATTGAGTACAGGTTCAGGTTCGAGGTGCTGGTACTGACCTTCAAAGCCCTAAATGGCCTGGGAACGTCATATCTGCAGGTGGGCCTCTCCTGCTATATCCCCCCCCCCCCCAAAAAAAAAGTGTTCAGTAATTTCCCAGTAGTCCCCAGCTTTAAAAATATCTGGTTGTCCTCTGATCTCGTGGAATTGTCTTTCAAGTGAGAGCTGGACCCCTGTGGGATTTAACTTGCTCCCACAAGGCCTCTAAGGTGAAGAAGAAGAGTTTGGATTTATATCCCCCCTTCCTCTCCTATAAGGAGACTCAAGGTGGCTTGCAATCTCCTTTCCCTTCCCCCCCCCCCCCAACAAACACCCTGTGAGGTGGGTGGGGCTGAGAGCTCCAGAAAACTGTGATTAGCCCAAGGTCACCCGGCTGGAGTACGTTGGAGTGCACAGGCTAATCTAGTTCCCCAGATAAGCCTCCACAGCAAGTGGCAGAGCAGGGAATCAAACCCGATTCTCCAGATTAGAGTGCACCTGCTCTTAACCACTATGTTACTGCTGTTCATCCAGGCCTACAATATTGACAGTGTATATCTGCTGGCCACCCTCCCCTTTCCCTCCCCCTTCTCTCTTTCCTTTGCCTTTCTGTCCCATAGGTCTCTACTGTTGCTCGCCCACACTTAAGGTCTGTTTAAATTGTATACGATGTTAAAATTCCTTATAAGGAGAGAAATATTATTAGGTCGTCACTAAAAGCAGCTTAGTGTTTTAACGTTTTCTATCGATGGCTTTATTTTTATGTTGAAATTAATATATGATGTAAATGGTGTTGTATATATGATGTAAATTGTTGACCCCTCTGAGCTCAGCTTGGGCCAGGAAAGGGTGAGACAGAAATTGAATAAATAAAGATAGTGTTGAATTGTTCTTAATGTTCTCTGCTTGCTACACATGTTTGTGCCTGGTGTGTATTTGTTTTCTGACTGTGTCCATTATCTTTCTGACTAGGTTGGTGGTGGAGCAGCGAATTGAAAGGATCTCTAGTGTGTTTATGCTGCAAACAGTGATGAAGTGTCTGGGAGAGGATTCACCTCCCTCTCTTAAGATAAAATTGGAGGTAAAAATTAGAGGCGTATCTGTAATTCCCCCACATTGATTCAGATCTTTGCTCTGAAGGTTTTGAGCGCTGCCCTATAGCTAAGTCAGCTGTTCTTCCATTTCATTTTAACAGTTGCAGTGGCAGACTTCAATAGAAACAAATGTGTTCCCGCCCTAATTTTCGCATTCCGTTTCCTAAGCAAACACACCAGTGTACCGGAATGAAAAAGAAATGGAGAATAAGCAGTCGAAACAGTCACTGTTGATCTTTACGATACAGCCGAAGATTGTTTTATGTAGGACTGCATTTAATTAAAACAGTCCTGAATTATTATTTTTAAATTTTGGTTGAATGTTTTTTAATGTATTTTATTAGTACCGTAAGCCACCTCGAGCTCTGTAGGAAGAGAGGCAGCTAACAAATATTTAAAATAAATAAATGGGGAAAAATGTTCAGTGTAGTGGAAATTAGGAGCATCCAGGATTTTCTTTCAGTCACTGCTTGCTCTGAATTGTCGCTTGTGGCTAGGTGCTCGGGGAAAAAGCTGTGCTCTTTCCTCTTCACAACAGGCAGCAGTACATCTTCCATCCTTGCCTTGTTAGGACAGGGACCTGCCTACCTTTCTAATCGCAGCCCATTTTACTTTTCAGAACAAGATTTTGAGCCAGATCCATCAGCTGACTCTCCCAAATGCTCAGCACATGTTCACTGTGCTGGCTGAGATGAATTACCGCTCCCTTCCCATTCTGCATGCTTGCAGTCACAAAATAATAGGTAAGTCGCGGGGGAACGTTTCAAACTGTCCGTTCCCCGTCTTTTCAGCTAACTCAATCTGGTTACCGTGTCTCCATTTCCTATAAGCTGGAGGAAGACTTCTGGTTAGTAAGACTTGAGCCCCGGCGGTCTCTAGGCTTGTGTTTCTAGAACACGTGAACTCACACGAACCCAACAGGGTAACTGGATTCTGTAACTGAGGGGGGCTTCAAGACCACTTCATTCTTATGACATGGGGAGGAAGGTGTCAGCCTCTCAAAATAAAGTCCGGGATTTTATTGTGTGCAGGTCTTTGCTGTCTGTCATGGTGTAGTGGTTAAGAGCAGGTGGATTCTAATCTGGAGAACTGGGGTTTGATTCCCCACTCCTCCACCTAAGTGGCAGAGGCTTATCTGGTGAACCAGATGTGTTTCCGCACTCCGACATTCCTGCTGGGTGACCTTGGGCTAGCCACAGTTCTTTGGAACTGTCTCAGCTCCACCTATCTCACAAGGTGTCTGTTGTGGGGAGAGGAAGGGAAAGGAGCTTGCAAGCCACCTTCAGTCTCCTTACAGAAGAGAAGGGTGGGGTATAAATCCTCCTTCTTTTACTCTTGTATTCACAATAATATGTCTTCCCATGGGATATGTCTTCCCATGTCTCAGCTTGCTGGGGATAAAGTGTACATAAGAACATAAGAACTAGCCTGCTGGATCAGACCAGAGTCCATCTAGTCCAGCTCTCTGCTACTCGCAGTGGCCCACCTTGCCTTTGGGAGCTCACATGCAGGATGTGAAAGCAATGGCCTGCTGCTGCTGCTCCTGCTCCTGAGCACCTGGTCTGCTCAGGCATTTGCAATCTGAGATCAAGGAGGATCAAGATTGGTAGCCATAGATCGACTTCTCCTCCATAAATCTGTCCAAGCCCTTTTTAAAGCTAAAACAGCTGGGGAAAGCAATGGCAAACCACTCTGTAAATATAGTCTGCCTCTTGTGATGTGATGCCACCGCAGTGGACTACCTTTACATTTTAAAGGCAAAGCATCTCTGTACCATACCTAAAAGTTTTTATTTTGACCCCCCTTCTGTATGTATATTAGACAATATCGAGGAAATTCCGTTCTGGCGGCTGTTGGCCATTCTGAGATCTTGCAGTGACCTTATGTACCGCAACGCCAGACTCTTTTCTGCAATAGCTGATTTCGCAGCATCAGCCTTCTATCTGTGGGACACCAAACAGGTAAAATTGGGGCGAGGAGTATTCAGAGACCTATAGGTAGCCTCGCAGGAGCCAAACGAGTTCCCGTACAGGTCTGACTATTTTGGGCTGTATTAGGGATGGCCAACCTATGGTGCTTCAGATGCTCATGGACTACAATTCCCATAGACTTCAACCCAGCTGGCAGGGACTGATGGGAATTGCAGTCCATGAGCATCTGAAGCATCATAGGTTGGCCACCCCTGGGCTGTATCCTAGATTTGCCTTTACACTGGTCATAAATTCTGAATACAGTGGAACCTTGGTTTTCGTTGGTAATCTGTCCGAAAAGAATCGATGAAAACCGAGGCAAACTTTTCCATAGGAATCAATGTAAATCCAATTCATCCGTTCTCGGCACTCCCAAAAACATACCAAAAACACATTTTTTGGTGAATTAACATAGTGTTTAATGCTGAAAACAGTAACAAACAATAACACTAGGACCAGCTTCAGAGCCAGTGGACCAATGCCGCAGCAGAAAGCTGTCCAAAGAGGACTGTTTCTGACGCTTCTTTAAGATTTGTTTGAAATGGGGCAAGACATTGTAATTAAGCAAGTTGCAGACACGGCCTGCAACAGCTTTGTCCGGGTGATTTTTCTCCACAAACCCCTGCACCTTACTGCAAATCGATGAAAACCAAGGCAAATCGATGAAAACCGAGACAAATTTTTCACTGAAAAAATCAATGCAAACCGAAACCGATGAAACCGAAGGCAATGAAAAGTGAGGTTCCACTGTAACTATTGCTACTGATCCACCTTTTTAAAAGCTTTGTGTAACTGCAGATTCAGCGACCAAACTAATGGGAGCAGTGCATGTATGTGCTGAAAACTGAAGTGGACTCTGTTCAGGTTTTCTTTTGGATTGTAGTGGATCTGCCTCGCATGATATGACATGCTTCCACAATTGTTTAACCTCTGGACATTCCAACCACATATGAATATAAATTGCATTTTTTTTCACCACAATGCCAACACTTTGGGCAGTTTTATGCCATGTTATACTGGCTCCAGCCTGTAGGATGAGGAATTAATCTTTAATACAGCTCATCATCTATACTACATTGATGCGAGTTTTAAGTGCTGTCAGGTAGCATATTGATTGTTATTGATTGTTATTGAATTTTTAATTAATTGTGCATGTGTGGATGTTGTACACTGCCCAGAGCCCCTAGGGGATGGGGCGGTTTATAAATTGAAAGAACAAACAAACAAACAAACAAACTCGTAGCGACTCTATGGCCCCTTCCGCACATGCAAAATAATGCGTTTTCAAACCACTTTCACAACTGTTTGCAAGATGATTTTGCTATTCTGCACAGCTTCAAAGAGCACTGAAAGCAGTTTGAAAGTGCATTATTCTGATGTACAGAATGAGCCTATGAATCAGTGTTTCTTTTATTTGGAAACACTTCGTAGGCCAGTGGTGGCGAACCTTTGGCACTCCAGATGTTATGGACTACACTTCCCATCAGCCCCTGCCAGCATGGCCAATTGGTCATGCTGGCGGGGGCTGATGGGAATTGTAGTCCATAACATCTGGAGTGCCAGAGGTTCGCCACCACGGCTATAGGCTGTTGGCAGACTGGCAGCCCTGCTCAGATGTGGGGGGCAAAAGCTGCTCTTGGAACCGGTGCACTGGAATAAGCGCCACCTACACCGGTGGGGAGGGCTAATTGGGAGGCAGGCGGTTGCCGTGGAACTCCATGGGTGCCTCACCCGGAAGTGGCCCCAAGTCCCAGAGCTGTGCTGTCCCAAACATGAGCGCTGGCGCAGCTAGGGGATGGCTCAGGGTGTTCCCAGGGGTGGAGCTGACCTTAGTCGGCTTCTGTCGGGATTTCAGTCCAGGAATGAAAGGGTGGCATAAGTCCCTTTTCTGCAATGGGGGCTTTTCAGGCAGCTGGAAACTTTCTGGTTTTTGCTGCCTTCCTGTGCTCTCTGGAAGCCCACTGGAGTTGGCGCAGCCTCGGCCTCTTCCCTGGCTGCCGCAGCCTCTGGATTGGGCTATTACTCTGATGTGTAGATTTTCCTGCGGTATCCGAAACTGTGACGAAATTTCTGTTTGTTTCCGCCTTTTGAAATGTTGCTATAGATTGCCATAGAACATGTGGAAATAAGATCTTAAATTAACCAGCTAGAACCATGGTGGCGAACCTTTGGCACTCCAGATGTTATGGACTACAGTTCCCAACAGCCTCTGCCAGCATGGCCA
>NC_059436.1:48223448-48247966 GCF_021028975.2 Sphaerodactylus townsendi | reverse complement strand
TGGCCACGCTGGCAGGGGCTGATGGGAATTGTAGTCCATGAACATCTGGAGAGCCGCAGGTTGCAGACCCCTGCTTTGGATAATGGAATTGGCTTTGACAAGGCCACATTCTAAACCAGGCAAATTGGTTTTAATTGCCATGAATGGTCAGGTAGGTTCAACTCAGGTGGGTTCATCCCTCATCAACTTTATGCGACACCCAATTGGTTAATTAACAATCAAATGATCCAGTTGAGCCAATTCTATAAAACCCCTGAAACCATTTTAGGGGGATTCATTCTAAAAGAGATTCATTCATGAAGGGTTCTTAAGATTTTCTCGTTGTTATTCTTGCTATTCTTCCGCCTTAGGCTGAATAGCCTTGTATTGTATTGTTTTTTATACTTGGAACTATCTAGAGCTGAGAGAGAACTGATTTCATTATTTCTTTTCCTTTCCCTTTAATAAAATTTTAAAGTCTCAGCTTGAGAGTATATGGATATGTTTGAGAGCATATGGATAAAGAACCCTGGTTTCAGTGCGTCGCTGGTAAGGTACCCGGCCTTGGGCAACCTTTTCACAGCACCATCAGTAAAAACAAATGGTAGCACTTCCTCTAGATCTAGGGCAGGTTTCTTTCATCCCACCCCATGGGAGGAACGCACAACGCCATCACTTGCTGCCTGACGTGTGGCATTCCAGAAAAAGCTCAAATGCTTTACCCTGCTGAAGGATCCAAGCAGTGGCTTCTTAGAAGCAAGTGAAATCATATTACAGTAGCGAACTCCAACATTGCTTTTCCTTTCACCACTTCACTAGGCAACACGAAGGTTTTGATGCAGCACATATTTCAGCTATAAAGTCATCCAATCACCTCCCTTGGCTGGGATTGGGTTCCTTCCCGGGCCAAGCTGTCTGACACTGATGGATGACTCCATCGCTGTCCCTTTGTCCACACAAAGCTAAGGCAATGCACTGAACGGCAACAACACAGGACGAGACAAATATTTGCCACAAATTACAGCTCTGAGTAAAGGGGCCTTTCTCACGCTGCTGCTGCTGCTGCTGCTGTAAATATGATCTTTAGGTTGAAACAGTAATCGTGTCTTGCCAACCTGCTCATCAAAGAACATTTTGCCAGCGGTTTTGTATGCAAGAATGAGAATGCAATGGGGATAGAGAGGCGATAGATTTATCACTGATCAAGAGGCAAGATCAGCTCATGTAACTTAAGGGAGAATTTCCATCATTCATATTCAAATTAATTAGAACACTGGAAACTACCTTAGGACACGATTCGAAGTGTCACGTCATGTAGCTGACAAGCACTACCTCCAAGGAAGACCATTTACCTGGCGATTAAAGCCAGGATCCAAAGAACCGTGAGACTAGTTTCCCAGTGCGAGCTTTATTCTACTCCAGTGAAAGCCCCATTTGACAAACTATCATGATGTATGATAAAGGAACTGGTTGTTTATCTAAAAACTCCCAGTACAAGCTCCTCGCAAAAACCTAAGCAGCTGCTGGGATTGTGACTCAATGGCCCTAGACTTCCTAGAGAGCCAAGGGCTGCCGGGTACAGAGAAAGTATGGGCATGTATAATTCATACAGTCAGATACTCAGTTTGCAGACATAGGGTGCCTGGCTCCAAAATCAATTCCCCCATAGCTTGTTTCCCCTCCCCCCGCCAAAAAGAGAGATGGGATGTAACTGAGTGTGCCGGATAAGACAACAAAGCTGTTCATAGAAAATATTCCTATATCATGTTCAAGAACTGAGACAGACTACTACTCTTTCCCTATTCATCTTAAGGCAACTTGTTTTAGGAGACCAGTCATTTGATCTTGTGGGCACATCCACGGAAGCAAGTCCCGCTGACTTTAATTAGTTTCGGTCATGCATAAGATAGCAGCCCAACATGCAGCAGGCTTGGATGAAGCGTTTCTTGAAAACTATTCCAGCCCAAAAACCTTCCTTGAAGCAAGGCACATTAAGAATGCGTTTTGAGTTTTGAGCTGAAGCCGATCAGTTTTGCGGCTCCTGTCTCTGAGAGGTACCTGGTGAAACAAACCTTAAATTTGCACCGGTCAGTTAAATGGCAAAGTTAAGGCGTAACTTGTTTTGCTCCCAAGGAATACATCTAAAGCAGGACTAATTATAAGCATCAAGTGTTTTGAAAACTGAAGGTACAAGAAAAGCTGTGTTTATTTCCACTTCCTCTGTCCCAACAGAATTTCATAACAATTCCCTGCCTTGTAAATGTTGACATCAGTACAGTTTTATTGGGAACTTCCATATTGCTTTCAGCAAAAGCTACTGCAGTTAATTTTCTCTGAGCCCACTTTTTATTGCTTGCATTGCGATGTTTATGCTCCACAACACACTTGAATAAGGAAATCCAGTGTGATGTAGAGGTTAGGCGCAGCAGACTCTAGTCTGGAGAACTGGGTTTGCTTCCCCGCTGCTTCATATGAAGTTTGATGGGTGACTTCGAGCTACTCGCAGTTCAGAAGACACCTTTTGTGGGGAGAGGAAGCGAAGGAGTTTGAAAGCCCCTTTGAGACGCCATATGGTTGAGAAAAGTGGAATATAAATCCAAACTCCTCCTCTACTTCTCCTTATAAACTTCTCACATTTCTGCATTTGTAATTTTTTTTCAGCCCACAACCTCAATTACTGAGCTGTTCTGCTGCTGCCTACTATTATTTTATTTGACTCTGGATACAAAGATTAAGTTTTTGTGTTACTTTAGAACATTACTTTTACTTCAAATTTTACATTAATTCATTAATTCCCTTTATTAGGCATAGGATAAAACAACAATCAGACTAACAATAACAACAATAAAAGGTTATTAGGTGATCAACAGGAGTGTGCAATTGTTGATAAAGCTGTTGCCAAAAACTTTGCTCCGTCTGCAGTTCTTTTAGTGCAGCAGTCATTGAAAAGTAGACATAGCTTGTCTTGGTCAGAAGTGGCAAGACATGAATTAATATGAGGTTCGATGTAGAGCCTGCCGAGTTCTGCGTGGCGGGAACAATACAGGAGTATATGAGCAGTTGTTTCCACTTGGTTGGGCGAACATTGACGGTTGCTGCTTGCTTGGGACCTGTGGAATCTGCACCACAGAGAACTGCAGAGGGGAGGACGTTTAGACGAGCTTGCATCAAGAAGCGTCTCATTAATGGGGATGAGAGATTTTTGAGGTAGGCCGGAAGGGATCCATCGGGTAGAAAAAGTCCACAGCTCAATGATGAGAAGGCCTGTTAGTTTCAGATAGCAGTTTTTGTCTTTCCAGATCAAGTACTCTTTGTTTTAAGGTGCGAAAGATACTGATCTCATCCGAGTTGGAAAAAAATTCCTCAGAGAAACCTAAGGTTGTGATATAATTTGTTGGTTCCATTTGGAGCGGTATGAATCTGCGTTCTACTTTTACATTGCTTTGGGTGCTGTCAGTCTGAGAGGAAAATATTATGAAGAAAAATAGAACCTGTGTGGTGTGATGGTCAAAGCTTCAGACAAGGACCAGGAAAGAGCCCCCCCACCCCCACCCCAAATACATAGACAGTCATGAAGGCAGCTGCCAGTGCAGAGTTGCTCTGGTCAACAGCCACTGTGACAGCTCTGCACAACCTTAAGTACCAATGCATGATCTCGAGCTAGTCACATTCTCTCGGCGTAGTCTACCTCACAGGGTTGTTGCGAGGACAGAACACAGGAAACAATAATAAAACATTGCCCTGAGCTAACTAGAGGAAGGGCAGGGTGGAGTACTTACAGCCCTGCTGAAATCGTCTTTTAAAAGAAGGAACATAGGATTACAGGTCAGCCTAAAACATCACGTGCAGTCATGTGTGCCTTGATAGTAGTAACAGCAGTACCAACAGTTTTATGATGCATTATTGAAGGCTTCCATGGCCAGAATCAAGTGGCTGTTGAGGTTTTCCCAGCTGTGTGGCAGCGGTCTGGTAGTTTCTGCTCCTAATGTTTCACCCGCATCTATGGCTGGCCCTTTCAGAAGCCTACCACAAGCAAGATGTGTTTCCCTCCACGACAAAGTGCGGAGTGATCGTGCGTTTGGGTATGTTTTATCCACCTCGCGGGTGGGAGGGGAGGTAGGAGCAAAAATGACCAGGACGCGGCCACGCAACAGCCAGTTTTATCATGCTTCTGTAACCCTGTTCACTGCTAGCCAAACAGTAAGGATCCAACGTGTGTTTGCTGATGGCAAGGGAGATTTGAAGAGTGGCGTCTGAACGATTCCATGGCGGATGATGCATTTGCAGCTGCCTCCCCAGCTAGCGATAATCATTTCCACCTCTACTTCAGCAGGAAAGCAGTTTGCCACTGCAGCAGTTCACGCTGTCGACTCGCTGTTCATCTTTGTCCTGCCTCGTGTTCTTCCCCACTGGAAGCTCTCTAGCATTTCTTCCCCAGCTGCTTCCCACCCCAGTGAATGGGGAGAAAGAATGCCAGGCATTTTTAGCACCAAGGCTGTCAGTTTGCTTTGTTATTACCCTAGACGTGCAACTTCATCCAAAGCAGCTCGTTGTTATTCTCAAGGCACGTCGACAACAGACAGAAATCCAACAGGTGCAAGCTTTCCCTAAGAGACAGCTGCAGTAATAAGGACAGCTTCAACAGGAATGAGGGGAACGAGTTCTTTGAATTCTTTCACATCCTTCTTGGAAAGGCCTCGATGTTCTAAGTACAGTTATAGATCCCTCAGTATCAGTTTGGGGATAGAGGAAGGTGTCCAGGCAGATGCAATCCCGGTACTCACCTGAAGTATGTTAGAACTTCTAGGAAATTGGTTGGGGGAAAGGGGTCCAAGACTCCGTAAGGAAACCCCCACAACACATGCCAAGCAGAGGACCACCAGACCATTCTTCCTGGCACCCTGGGCTAAATCTCTGCTCAAGCAACTTGAAGATACAGTACCAATGTTGGGGTCAATGGCACGATAGAAGGCAGCAGGCCTGGATTCTGCCCATCACTGCCTCTCGGATCGGTTAGCAATGCTGCTAAGACCCGGCTCGTTCCAAATGCGCCTGGTCATGTGCAACCTTTGCCTCCTCCGCCTGTTCGCCAGCATGCCGACATCTTCAGATCTGTGCTGAATTTGTTTCTGAACTTGGGCCAAAAAAGATTACTTGCTCCCACTGTACACAGCGGGCTTGTCAAGCTCCACAGTGTCAGCAGGGCGAGACCGGGTAGCCCTGGGAACAAAAGATGAGTTAACTTCCTTTTAAATATCTTGTGAGAGAGCTGATTCATCCTCACTCCTGGCCCATTCATGCAACTGAGGATAAGGCAAGACAATTAATGACAGTAGTGGAGGACTGAGAGGCCAAAATAGCCCTGAAAAAAGGACCCCCCACAACAGAGGCTCAAAGTGGCTCTAGCCCACCTCCCATGGGGCAACACAAGCTCCAGGCAGGGCCCCCCAGGACTTTTCCCAGTGGCCCTCAGGGCTGATCCACCCTTGGCTGTAATGCTCCAACTCAGGGCTGCCCTGTGCAAATGGTATCAAGTCATGGGGAAGGAAGCACATTATCTGCTTTACCAGAGATGGCTACGGTCAGAATAGATGCTTCACGGGGACTTCCGGTTTGGGAGAAGAAGCGGCGGCAGCACCTTTTGGAGGCTGCTGAACTCTACACCCTTCACCGCGGCGAACCCCTAAGTTATTGGGGGGGTAGGAGACTTCAAGGAGCTGGAAGAAATCCTGCCCACGCCGAACCCTGTTTGAGGGGAGTCCGTGAGTTGAAAATCCGTAATTGGGAGCCTGAACGGACCCGGGGAAAGCTCGCGGAGACGGTTGGGGAAGGGTGGAGGAGTGGGGGAAGAGCAGCCTTCCCCCTTTGAAGCAACGTAACCAAACCCTAGAGACTTTACTATTTTCAACTTTGCAGTAATAGACACTGTGTTTAGTGAAATCCTGGCTACTACAAAAGAGCACAAATTCTTCTAAGTATGTTACCACCTCTCCTATGAGGGAAATAGAAGCTACAAAGCGAAGACAGGGAGACTCTGAGAATTAGAGGGGAGAAATAACAGGAGAAGGGACCCCAGGTAGTTCGAAGAAGAGAGAAACTTAATTGAATACGAAAGAGAGGGGCCAGGAGGCAAGAAACCTCCCAAATAAATAAGGAGATAAGAAGCAGTCCACCGATATAACAAGAAAAGGGAAATAAAAAACTTTACCGCTTTAACTGGGACAGGAGGCAGAGAGGCAGGTGAATGGGTGGAATTGAGACGGAGGAGGGATCCATGATTTGAAGATACAAGGAAGTGGCTGCAAAAAAAAAACCATAGAGAGGCCCAGTGCTTAGCAGCTCTGTACTGAAAGAGAACGGGATATAAACAAAGCAGTTTGAAAGCAGGAAGTATTAAAAGAACACCCAAAAAAGAGTGTACTGTGTGAAAAGATGTGTGGCTGAAGTAGCTAAGTTAAAAGGTGAAGACAGTCTAGACCAGCCTCATTTTTACCAAATTACTGAGTGAGAAAATAAATGGCGACAGGAGGTAGAGAGGAAAGAGGCATAGCCGAAAGAGAGAAAGGAGGTGTAGTTGAGGGAATAACAGGTGGCAGGAGGGGGTGGGAATGCGGCCCCGAAAATGGGAGGCACTACTGTATGATATGATTTCTGCTATACAACAGAATATTGTGGCAGCTACAACAAGATATGCAAAGTAACTTTAAGGAGAATAAAACTAGAAATAGGCGCAAGTTAAAAAACTGGAAGAAGCGGTCCCTAGCTACAAAGCAAAGACTTGTGGAAGTTAAAAAGAACAAATGGTTTACAATAGGAGAAAAGAATGGATGAAAAAGATAAATGTATAGAAGCTTTGGAGGAGAAAATAATGTTAATGGAGTTAAGAAGCAAAAGAAAAAAATATACTCTGGATTAGAGGGATTAAAAAGAAGAAAAGATCAGAAAGAACTGGAAAAGAGGGATAATAGCTGAATTGGCCAACTTTGTGGAAATTATGATGCTGAAAAGAATTAGAAGCAGAGGAAATAGACTCAATTTTTTCAGAGTCAACTCAAAATTTGCCAGAGAGAATAATGTTCCCAGGGACATCATTGTGACCTTTCTCAAAAAGAAACAAGGGAATGGCGCTTCACCTAAGAGAGACAAGCAAAGAGCAGAAATTGAGGAATTGAGGAATCAAGAATTGACATTGTTAAAAGAAATACCGATTGCCATGCAGGAGAGGAGGCGGAAAAATATACCCCAGCTAGAAACCCTCCACAGAAGAAGAACATTCTCTACCGATGGGAAGTGATAGAAGGACTATCAACTTCACTTACTTACAAAAGTAAAAAAATTGGACTATAAATACTGAAGAGAAAATAGAAGGACTTCAGCTGCAGAAGAGACATAAAAAAAAAGAACTGACAAAATGAGACATAGAATGTTGAGTAGAATTAAGATGTATATATAAGTTTATATAGAGAAATTAATTCTTTGCCATTTTAAAGTTTATGTATACTTAGACAATACCTTAACATAAATAAAGAATTATACCAAGTAGATAATTTAAGTTGATTAATTTAAGTTGATTAAACTAGAATGAAATATATAAGGAACTAGCCCCTATATTCTTTTATGGTGGGTATGTATATATATATGTATAAGAGAAATATTTGATTATAGTTAGGTAGAAGTCTACATACATGGAGTAAATTATTTGTTTGTAATTAGAAAATATTAAGATAATATGTGGACAACAATCAGATTTGTAGTAGAGATTATATTAATTAAGATAAATCAAGTTGATAATAGTTGATAAGATGAAAAAGAAGGAAATATATACATTGAACCACCCCTTATCTCACCTAGAGGGTATATAAACATGCACATTAAAAAAATATATAGACTAGGATATAGGACTATTATTAGATTTATGTATATTTACAAAATGAATGGGTAGAATGAGATGGAAGTTAATGAAGGTTGAGTACTTAGGATGTTGCATGGGTAAATAATAGCCTGTAAATAAGGAAGTATAAAAATGTATATAGAGAGAGAGGGGTATGTATATGTGTAACTCTGTATATGTATATATGTAGTTATTATAGAGGGATTCTATGGTTTGGTTTGGTACCCCACAATGTTCGAAAAGGAAAAGAGGAAGAAAACAAGAAAAGAAAAAAGGGGAAAAGGAACATGATAAGTTGAAGTATATTTATGGTTTTGAACTTAAAGATAGACATGTGAGGAGTAAATAATAAAAAAGAATAAGGTAAACATATCAGGATATAAGAAAAAGATGAGTATTAAAATTGTAAAATAGATTGAAGAGATAGGTAAAGATATCAGCAAAAAAAGAACCAAAGAATAACAAAAGACAATACATGTCTTCATCACAATAAAGGCGTTAAAATAATGAATTTGAAGATTCATAGTAAACAATATTAATGGATTAAACATACCACAAAAAGCGTGGGGCATTTTTCCAATTCCTGTACAAAACAAAGGTGTGATATAATATGCATTCAAAAAACGCATATTAAAAAAAAAGGATGAGAAAAAGAACTTATCAAAAAAGGAAATGCGGCTTGGGGAACTTTTTTCATGTTTGCACATAAGAAAAAAAAGAGGGGAATAAGCGTTATATGTTAAGCAACATCTAAAACCGATATTAAAATTAGAAGACCCTCAAAGCAAGATATAATTGGAGTGGAAAATAAATGTAGACAGGGGGGGGAGAAAATATTGCTGCTAGGGATATATGCACCTAATGAGAAAGAAAGCAACAATACTATAAAAAACCTAACTAAAGGAGTATTAGCAGCCTACCACTATGAAAAGGTGGTTTTGCATGGGAGACTTTTAATGGGATAGCTGCGACCCACAGAAGAAGACTATAAGAACAGCGACTAAAAAATTTAAGGAAAAGAAAAGGGGTGAAATAAAACCAACTCAGTAAGAGTTACCTCAAGCTTTTTAAAGGCATGATGGAAGAGAAACTACTGCATCTAAAAGATGTGTGTGGAGAGGGAAAAAAAACATGGGGTGAGGAGCTAAAGATTACACCTTTTACTCATATAGACACAATTCTGCCAACTTGAATAGGACAGCATGATTTGGACATCCCCACAATTAGTGACTAAAACTAAGGATATTTCCCTCATTACAGAAAAAATTTTCTCCTGACTCATAACCCGATTTTATGGCAATTAGAATTTAATGCGAATTCATGGACATGGAAATTGAATGATTATATTTTGGAAAATAAAGAAGTTAGAAGAAGAATGTAGGAAAAAAACATAATAGAATATTTCCAATTTAATGGAAAGGAACAGTAGATGATGAGAAAATCTATCTGGGATGCTCCTACAAAGCTTTCATCAGAGGAATTTTAATACTAAAAAGAAAGAAGCAAAACTTAGGGAAAAAAAAGAAGAAAGACAAAAAGAGCTAATGGAAAAGAACTTACATCCCTGGAACAGCAACAGAGCGCATTAAATAAACCAAGAAATAAGAAGATAACAAACCAAATTCAAAATATTAAGGAGATTTTATTACCGACTAATGGCAATTACTGAAGCCTTTAGCAAATAAACTAAAACTGAGGATAAAACAAAAAACACTTTTACAATCTCGCTGAAAAAAATGTAGGAAAATGGATTGGCATTAAAATAAAAAACAGTGGAAAAAGAAAAAAGAAAGATAATACAACTAAACAAATTAAAAAAGAGAGGAGAACATTACTTGGACAGATCATCAAAAATGATAATAGAAAAATAAATATAAATATTATTCAGATCATATATAAACAAAGGACAACAAAAAAATGAATTTAGAAAATGGGAAAATACATACTGAATAATGTAAAAGGTAGAGATAGAAAAAAATCACATCTAAGATGAATTAGAAATAAAACCTTGATGGGGGAAGAAATCAGGAGTGCAATAATGAAGGCAAAAAAAGAATAAGACCCCTGGACCAGACGGCTATACAGCCCAATACTATAAATTATTTCAAGATATCCTGGTACCCAAATTAACAGAAGTCATAAACAACGTTGCATTGACAGCTCAAATGCCAGAGACATGGAAACAAGCTAACATCAGTCTATTACCAAAAACATCCGATGAGAACTTAACAGTAGGTGGTTTTAGACCGATATCACTACTCAATACAGATTATAAAATCTTTGCAACAGTGTTGGCGCAGAGATTGCAGAATGTGAGTACAACAATATATTAAAAGATCAAACTGGATTCATTAGAGGGCGAAGTATCACCGACAACATTAGAGCAGTGATAAATACCATCGAATTCCTGAACTGGAACCCTAGCAACAAAGCAGCTCTTATCTTAGTTGATGCTGAGAAAAAGCATTTGACAAGCATCAGTTGGCAATTCCATGAAACGCATGCGTATTTACAACAAATGGAGCCTGCAAAGGAAGCTTTGTAAATTCTGTAAGTAGTATAGGCATAACTTACAAAAGTGCTAATATGAGCAATTATAAAATGGAATGCAAGATCGAAAGTTGAAAGAATTTTATACAGATATGTTCTAAAAAAGGTACTGCCGGACAAGGGGATTACCCCATATCGCCATTGATATTTCCTAACCATACTGGTTCTAGAGGTTTTACTAGAAAAACTAAGAAGCAGTAATTGCTATAAAGGACTAAGGATTAAAAAAACAAATATAAGAGTGGAAGACATACGCATAGATGATTTAGTACTCTTTTGTGGCGATCAATGCCAGGGCACTTAATACAAACCATTAATACAGTTAAGGAACAATTTGGACAACAAGCAGGAGTTTATCTTAAACAGGAAAAGAAAGACAAAAATTCTTTGGCTTTTAAGCCTAACAACGAGAAAAAAAGAGAAAAAAAGAAAATAACCCTAGAAACTAATATACAGAATTGGAAAGAGAGTAAAATACCTTGGGATGAGAGATTGAAAATAATAATAACCAACCATTATTTAATAGCAATAATTATAAGAAAAAAATGGATTAAGGAAATAAAAAGATCTGGTTAAATGGAACAACTTACCCATCTCACATTTACAGGGAAAAAATCGAAAATGATAAAACTCCATGAAGATTTTCTACCCAAGATAATGTACTTATTTCGAGAAACTTACCTGTTCCATATATAGTCAAAACACACAATCACAGAATGGAAAAAAAGATCTATTGAATTTTGTTTGGAATCAAAAGAGACATCGATTAATCAAGTATGTATCGTTAATAGAAAATAAAAAAAGAAAGCAGGCTTTGCCTATCCAGATCTTCAAGCGTTACTATGATGCTGCCAAGCTGATGCTTTTGGGTTCGAGGAACTGGATCGAATTTAGATAGGAAGAAGGGAAGAACTTTTGGAAATGAGGGCTACAACATCCCAGGGGCAGGCTGGCATGAATATCCTCTGGCCCACAAGAAAAGAAAAAAAAAAGATAGGACTTTCAATAATCATATATTTGAGGAGAGCATTGCTAGCGGTATGGGGAGAAAATATACAAATATTCATATTATAATAGAATTACCTTACTGGTTGTCAAGAGACGAAGGTTGTTTAAATAATTACAAAACAATAGCAACTTAAACCCTTGGCTGACATACCTTGAGCACCCTAACTTGGACCTACAAGACAACACACGACTTAAAGAAAAGGAGCAAGAGGGAATAATAATTGTGGACCAAAGAAATGTGTCATTGGTTTTACTTATCATCAAATACAATCACAATACAGGAAAGGGACATGATGGAATGGACAATTAACAAAAAACCAACCAGAGTTAGACAAAAATATTACTGTTAGAATCAAACAAAAAGACTCTCCCAAGATTATACAAGCTATGGTAGTGAGATCTACAGACGGAGGAGAGAAAGAAAATGTAATGTAGATGTTTATGGTAAAAATGGAGCTGGGATATAAAAAAAACCAATAGCATATATGAAGATTGGGAATTTAGCTGGAAAATAAATGCACAAAAGTTTTCCAGCGAGGCCTAGAATTGAGGAGAATTATCTTAGAATTATACCACCCGATGGTACATAACTTTAATTCAATTGGCAAAAATAAATAAAACACCAATGTGAAATGTTGGCACAGTCATAAAGAAGAAGGAAATATAATGATGCATATTATGTAATGGTGGTTTTTTGTCCAAAAATTCTACAAAAATTTTGAGAAGCGATAATACATGAAAATATAAAGAAAATAATGAAAACACAAATAGAATTTTTGCACCAAGAAATATATTTATTGAATATAGGAATAGGAAGGATTCCTAAAATAAATATAGAACTGTTCTTATACACATGACTACTGACATTGCAAAGGATCCTGATAGCCAAAAAGAAAACTGGAAGGGGAGAGGGTCACCTAACAAAGAGGAGAAGAATGGTTATCTAAAATAGCGGACCATATGGATATAGAATGGGCTATCAGTAGTCAAAATTAAGGAGCTGTATATCTTGGAATAAATTTGAGAGAGGACATGGAAAGATTATCTTCAGTTATTATTGAAAAGGATAAGAAACAAATATTTAGTAGTAAAAATTGTGCTTACAGAGAACTGAAAGTAATGGTATAATATAATAAAAAATGTATAATATGTATATTGACTTAGATTAAATACATCATTAGAAAGAAGTTATATATTTAATAAAGGTATAATAACTCTTATTAGTATATATTGTTTTTTTTTTCACTGTGTTTTAATTCTCAAGATCCAAGCTAAACCAATCACGAGGAAGTTAAAAGTTGTAGCCAAAGAGAGAGAGAAGGAACTAACCAAGCATTTTGTTTATAGACCTGGAAAAGTTGCTTGGTAGAAACAACGTTAATTTTCTTTGTACAAACATAATTGGAATGTAATTGTTTATTTATGTGTATACTTAATTTTTTTAAACAATAAAGTTTGTGAAAACTCAAAAAAAAAAAAAAAAAGAATAGATGCTTCACAACATAATTTTTTTCCAGCCATTTTTAGAAAACAGAACTTGAGAAAGACTCCCCCCACCCCCCAACAGTTTTATGGTTCTGGCAACAAACACCCTATAACAGTGGTGGCGAACCTTTTCGAGACCGAGTGCCCAAATTGCACCCGAACACCCACTTATTTATCGCAAAGTGCCAACACGGCAATTTAACCTGAATACTGAGGTTTTAGTTTAGAAAAAACAGTTGGCTCTGAGGCGTGCGTTACTCGGGAGTAAGCTTGATGGTAGTCAGTGGCTTTGCTTTGAAGCAACCGTGCAACTCTTCCAACAGGTGAATCACACCCCTAGGAGGGTTTGCTCAGAAGCAAGCCCCATTGCCAGCAACCGAGCTTACTCCCAGGTAAAGGATTGCGCTTTAGTTCTTTGCATGAAAATCAGTGGAGTTTAACAGCGCTTATCAGGGTTACCTACACTGCTTCCCCAAAACTAGGTCTTAGGTTTAATGCTAATAATCGAGCCCAGTGGCCCAGGCCAGCCTAGATGTGGGGGCGGGGGGGACTCTGTGCGAGCCCACAGAGAGGGCTCTGAGTGCCACCTCTGGCACCCGTGCCGTAGGTTCGCCACCACTGCCCTATAACCTAGATTTTATTCTATTTATTTATTTGATTTGAACTGTGCCCTGCCCTGGAATGGGGTAAACGATATTGAATAGGTTGAAAGCGGATGTTTGGTTTGTGTCTTAACCGCCAAAACACAACTTCCTGCGGGGGCTTGGACATAGCTTAGCATTGTCCACTCATAATGGTATCATGTTACATTCAGCCTCCATATCCCCCTTCCGCCGCCACCCTTTCCTTCCTACTGATAACAAAAGGAAATTCAGTAATTAAGTCACCTGGTCAGCAGTCATCGTACATTGAGCAATATCAGCAAATGGGACCTTTGCGCCAAGATTTTAACTACAGATCTGCCTATCAGCCTTACAAGCAAATTTTCTCCATACAAAGGGGACCACAAACATGTTCATTTCTGTGTAGGGCAAAGGGCTCGACAAATTAGGGAAATGACAACCAGCTCCCGCTGAAGAAGAATGAAGAAATCAAGATAACAAATCTTGAGATCTCAAGTGCTAACAGAAGAGATAGCTGTTCGCAAAATACTCACAAGGACTGGATGCAGGCAGTTTTGGTGAAATGGATAACTTTTGTCCTTTCAACAGATTTGTGAGTGCTTAAAATACAAGATTTGGCCTATTTCAGACACTTTCTCAATTCTGCACCCAGAACCATTTTTTTGTTATCTCTACGTGAATGAGGTATACAAACCTCTACTCAAAATACAGGACTCTTCATCAGGCAATTATATCCTAGTTCCTGAAACAAAGCTACATGATCAAAAGATGGTAGCGTGTCTGACCCTGATGAACATGGGGGTGGGTCAGGACAGAGGTCTCTGAATCTAGTCGTAAAGCAACATTCACAGAAGTCCCACCAGGGTAGAGGCGTAATTTGTCAACTCTGACGTAAAATCTTGTCTCATAGAATTAACACTGAAACATTTGATTATTAAGGTGTCGAACTGCAGCCCAAGCAGCCAGTGAGAACACTGTTCAAAGAATCAGGCAGGAAAGGATTAGTGTCATCTTGAACAAGAGCGGTTCAAATCACTTATTTCATGTGGACGCAAATACAGTACAAAGGTGGTAAAAATAGAAAAAACATACCCTCGAGACAATCTTCTAATGAAAAACTGAACATGTGCACTTTGCCCGCACAGTGGATGATCCCACAGGTACCCATATAACTCCGGAACTGAGTAGGGTTTAATCTCATGTCCATAATTAGAGAATCCTTGCTTCCACAGGTGGCAACGAAATGCCAGCTGCAGCTTCTCTTCTTAATTATTCTTAATTACCCAGAATATAGCAATGCAAAATATACTATGTGAAAGTGAGAATAGTGAACTTGGGGCTGGATTCCAGCTCTCTGAGAGCATGCTTGTGGATCTGAAGAAAACAAATGACCATGAAGCAGTAGTCGGGAAGAAAAAGGCAAAAGGTTGCACAGAAAGCAATGAAATGGTTTTGTTTGGTAAATAATGCCCCCCGCCCCCCCGGAAGAAAAATTGAATAATACAGCACACAATTGGCATTCCAAAAAAGCAAAGGAGAACTATCTAATGCCAAGAAAGGAAAGAGAAAAAAATAACTATATCTAACAGTATATTCTATCACAAATAGAGACCATTAATGAAACTGAGTGATTTGTCACAGCAATCCAAGAACCATCTACATAGAATAGGACTTATTTCAGTCTTTCCCATGCAAACTAAGAATTTTTTGTCCTGAGGAAAGCAACCGCTTTCTTCTCAAACTGTGGTCATTGAACGCAGCTGTAAAATAGCAACTGAGTAATTGAACAATTGCTTTTGTGAGACTTAAGCTGCTTTCTCTCAGGTTTGAAAGCCAGGTAGCAACTTGGCCAAATCTACTACTAATGGAAAAACACAAGGATGACCAAATAATTTGAAGGTCTCATTCTATCTTCGCTACTTGTAAGATGAACAGCCCTACAAGCAAAGCTTCTGCAGAATCTTGCAGCCTACTGGAACATCAAACTGTCACTGGTCAGCAAAGGACAAACATCAAGTTGCGGTTCCAGCAACGAGAAACAGCAAACTCCTATTGCTCACGAATCCAAGTTAAGGCAGTCAGATGCAAGAAACATAGTACCCACCCAACCAACACAAAGCAGGGCATCTCCAGAACAAATGAGTGGGAAGAGGATAACTCTTGCATGCGCCATTAAGAATCCAACCAACCCATATACTTCATTTTATTTATTTGATTTTTATCCTGCCCTTCCTCAAACAGGATTAGGCTGAGAACGGCTACCAACAGAAATACAGACATTTATATCAAATAAAGTCGCACAAATAAAGCCATTAAAACCTGCACTTATAATGGTTTAAACAGTTTTACTCCCTAAGGAAGTACAAAGTATGATTTCATATTTCTCTGTCGTATTGGACCACTTCAAAGTCCCCAAGGCAATTCACAAGTCTGCTCTTTCACACACAACCATGTTATAAAATGTATACAGAATAGCCAAGTCATCTTTTAAAAAGAGAACAAGAGAATGGATCAGTCTTGCTAAGAGGCATTAATACTGACCCACATGCTTTTTCTTGGCAAACATCTCTGCACTATCGGAAGGGTCCTACATGCATCTTGCTAGTCTTTCTCCCTGAAAGAACTCTTCCTTTGAGAGCCACACAACCCCCACCCACCATGGCAAATGTGACAACGGCAACTGCCACTCTGTTCTAGAGCTGTAGTGGCGAACCTATGATACGTGTGTGTTTTGGGTGACGCGCCAGTGCTCGCCAGCACCTGACAACAGCTATTCTCCCTGTGTGAGTAATTTCTGCTATTATTTGACATTTCTTTCTACAACAGAACATGACTGGACTGTATTTTTTAGAAATAAATGAATATGTAGAACTGAGGTATGCTGGCAGGGGCTGATGGGAATCATAGTCCATGAACAGCTGGAGGGCCAGAGTTGAACAGCCCAGGTGCAAAGAATGGTTTCTCTTTTGTTTGGAGCGGGGAATTCTGACATGCCAGCAGAGTCAAGTTAGGCATTTTCCAAATTTTTGACAAGCCCAGCCCAAAAGATTCGCCATGAACATCTGGAGGGCCAAGGTTGGACACACACGCCCAAAAGATTCGCCATGAACATCACCATGAGGGGCAGAGTTGGACACCCCTGATGTAAAGAATGACTCCCCTTTTCTTTGGGGCGGAAGGTTTTGACTCGCCAGCAGAGTACAGTTAGGCATTTCCCAAAGTTCTGACATAGAGCGCTTTTAGCCGCCCCTCCCTCTCAACGAGGAATCTCCCTACCTTCACAACAACCCTGCGAGGTAGGCAAGGCTGGGAAAGGGTGACGGGCCGAGGATGGTCACATATTTGAACCTGGCCGTCGGGAGACCTTCGCCTCCCTGTCCCCCACCCTCCCAGGTGTGTCGGGGGAGCCGGGCAACCGCCCCTCTCCATACCCCCTCCCCCCGCAACTCACCATCCGGGAACTCGCGGTCGCTGATGTGCTGCAGGTGGGGCCCGCCGGGGTCCGAGTCTCCCGACTCCGCCTCCGAGGCGTCCCGATAGGCGCCCCCCCTGCGGTCGAGCCCCGCCGCCGCCGCCTGCCCGCCCGCTCCGCCGCCGCCCACCGCGGCCCCTCCGCCCCTGGCCCGCCCGAGCTTGGGGCTGGCGCCGGGCGAGACGCAGCAGGTGAGGGTGTTGCCCATGGCGGCGAGGCTGAGGCCCGGCTACCGCAGGCCGCGACGACCGCAGCGCCGCCTCATGGTCGCCCCTCCGCCGCTGCCCGGAGCCGGAAGACCGGCCGCCTTCCCGACCGGCCCCGCTGAGGAAAAGGCGGAGGCGGTGGCCGCGCGGCTGCTCCCCGCCCACTAGCGCCCGCCGTCCAATCACCAATCACCCCGGGCCCCATCATGTGACACCAGTCGCCGAATCCCTGAGTCGGGGGCAAGCCCGGAGCCAACGGCGCCGCCCGGAGTCACGTGACGCGCTGTGGGTGCTGAAGATTCCAGCGACCCCTCCCCCTCTTGTCTAACAATGGACGGGGCGGGACTTTCCTTAAACGCGGCCGCTATTGGGCTCTGGTTACCTGTGGTGAAAAATGGCTCTTTCCGACAGTCCGGAAGTGCCATTCACAACGCTCTAGGCTTTTCTGTTCTCTATGTTCTTTCCATCCTGGTGTGCCTTCCTTCCAGAGAGACGCATTTAGAGAGAGTCCATCTCAAATTCTAACTCGGCTGTGAAGTTCTTTGAATGACCCTGGCTGGGCCAGTCTCCCTTACAGGGTTGTTGTTGGGGCAGAGTGGAAGAGGGGAGGACCATATGTGCGGTGATTAGAATACAGGACCAGGATTTAAGATACCTGGGTTCAAGTCCCCACTCTGCTGTGACTCTGGCCAGACTCTTTTTTTTACTTACTTCACAGGGCTGTTGGGAGGATTTAAGGGAGCAGAGGAGGTTGTGGTGCATCACGCAGAATTCCTTGGAGGAAGGATAAAGATAGCAAATGGAGTAAATAAATATTTCCTGTCCCAAGTTCATTGACAGGGTGAGATAATGGGAGAGGTGATCTGCTTCCCCAAGTTCCTCCTAGTTTTAGTACCACTCTTCTTCTTTCCCCTTTCTGCACTGCTTACTTACTCCTTTTGTAGGCGCAGAAGGCATAAGAGGAATATTCTCAGATTTTCTTTTGCCCCCCATTACTTTCTTTCTGTAATGGGTAGTTGGCAACCATGATGCAGCTGAACAAAGAAAAATGCAAGCTTGAAAATCTATCCTTTTTCTGTTACTAGGCAAGCTTGATAGCCCAGCAGAATGCCCCTTGTTCAGAGTTATACAGAATGTGCAAATTCAACTGTTTTTAAGGTTTTACTGCTCCCAGACAGATACCTTGGATTTGCCCTTCTTCTAGTGACAGAAGAGAGAAACATGAAAATGTTTAGGCTCTTTGTCTAAGGAGAAGGGCAACAAAAGACAATATAGATTAGAAAGAAACAGGGCCCTAGTTATCTTGCGTCAAAGAACCAGATGCTGACATCTTCCAATAAGGGCACTAGTTGCCCCATCCCCACCCTTTCAAAATGATTGATTGATGATGATGAACTTTGGGGTGTATTCTTTTTACTGCTATTCTGATGTCACCTGTAAAAGGAAGAGACAGCAGCCATTTCAACGTGGTTCCCCTTATGCTGTTTTGCCCGTCTGTTGGCGTGAATAAAATATTTATCTGATTTTATTCCTTTGTCGGCTTAAGCTTTTTGGCTTAAATATTTTGAACCCATTACCCTGCTGTAACACTTTGGTATAAGATCCCCAAGCACTGGGCTGGGCAAGGCATCCTACTCATACCTAATAGGGTGGGGTGGGGGTCATACCTGATCATCTCTGCGGATGCATCTCTAGCTCAGCAACTATAAAAAGCGACTGCGGGAGGACCAGTCAAAACAGCATCTTAATGAGGACTAGCCAATGTGTGGAAACTTTCAAGGGCACCAGAGTTCTAATTCATGACATGTGTTCAGCAAAGAAAGACCAAACAGATTCTGCTGAGTGTCATGGGAGCTGTCTATGCTTTGTGTCACTTTTCCTCTTATGCACTGTTAACCAAAGTTATCCCAATTTTCACAAGGATTTCTGACTGGATTTTAAAACCCATTTCATAGACTTGTAAAATTAGAAACGACAGACAAAATCTGTCATACATAGGGGGAAAAGCAACCCCTTCCACACATGCAAAATAATGCATTTTCAAACCACTTTCACAACTGTTTGCAAGTCGATTTTGGTATTCTGCACAGCTTCAAAGAGCACTGAAAGCCGTTTGAAGGGTGCATTATCTACGTAATCTCTTGGCGGAATGGAGGCTCCCAAAGACAGAGCCGATAGAATAGGATCCTCATGTAATGAGAAAAGGACTATTTGAAATCTGGAGAAAAAACACGTATTTATGACTTAGCCCTCCGACATCACCCTAAAAATCTCCTATAGACGCCTATAGGGATACTCTGCTTCGTCTCTGGTGCTGATTAATGCCAGGTCCATAAACAATAAGACCGCAGTACTCCGGGATTTTCTCGGAGATCTGCAAATGGACCTGGCTTGTGTCACCGCATGAAACCTGGAGTGCGTGAGAGGCTGAGACCCACCGTAGCCTGCCGAGGGGTCGCTGCCCCCAGGTTTCGCGTGCCTCCACCGATCTTGGGCCCAGGGCAGGGGTGGTGAGTGTAACAATGGGCATCCGCAATGTGTTCCATTCCATGGAGGGCGGTCAATCCCGGAGATCCACCCCGGCGCATGGAGTGTGTACGGCCTGTTATGGTGGTTAGCCATGGAGAGGTTAGGCCGGTCCTTCTGGTGTATGCCGGTCGCCTAGTGTACCGGGGGACGGCCAGTATCTGACTCCTGCACTAGGAGTGGTGGCCGACTGGGCGTTGAGGTTTCCCAGGCTTATTGTCCTGGGTGACTTCAATGTCCATGTCGACACCGCCTCATGTATGGCGGCTGTGGACCTAGTGTCATCCATGGCAACTCTAGGCCTCTCCTTAATAAATTCTGGCCCCACCCATGAGGCCGGGCACACGCTGGATTTGGTCTTTGGGTCGGGGGTTAATCTGGTCGTATCCTCTATTGATAGAGTGCCATGGTCCGACCACTATGCCCTGAAGCTGCGGCTTGACATGCTGCGCCGCCCCTGTCTAGGCGACGGGCTGATTTATGCCCGCCCACAGAGACTTATGGATCCAATTGGTTTCCTGAATGCTCTGCGGGACCCTGAACCCGCCGGCACACTCGATGAGCAAGTGGAGGATTGGAATTCCCGCCTCTCTGATGCCATCGAGACTGTTGCTCCCCGGCGTCCTCTGCGCCCCCGCTCACGGCAGGCTCCATGGTATACAGAGGAGCTGCGCCAGATGAAACGGGTGCTCAGACGTCTAGAGCGAGTGTGGAGGAAAGCTCGTGACGAAGCTGCGCGAACATCCTATAGGACGTTTATGAAAGCCTATGAGATGGCGACGAAGGAGGCGAAGAGGGTTTTCTTCTCTTCCTCTCTCGCATCTGCTAGCTCTCGCCCGGCTCAATTGTTTCGGATAATTCGATCTTTGACCTCTTTATCAGAGGGTTCTACAAATCGTGAATTGGCTATTAGCTGTGAGGCATTTATGAGCTTTTTTGCAGACAAAGTCGCGTCGCTCCGCCAGGACCTTCCTGCCACCTTAACTACAATTAGTGAACTGGAGGCTCCCTTGCCGTCTTCTGGCCCTTGTTTGGCCCGGTTTTCCCAGCTCTCCGAAGCTGCTGTTGACAGGATCTTGGCTGCTGTTAGACCTACTACCTGTCCTCTGGATCCGTGCCCTTCCTGGCTAATTAAAACTTGCCGGGAGGAGTTACGACCCCACCTGTTGAAAATCATCAATGACTCTCTTGAGCAAGGAGTCTTTCCAGATGGGTTGAAGGAGGCAGTGGTCCGCCCACTCTTGAAAAGACCATCGTTAGATCCTGGAGATCTGGCCAATTACCGCCCCGTCTCGAATCTTTCGTTTCTGGGGAAGGTAATTGAGAGAGTGGTGTTGGAGCAGCTTCAGGGTTTCCTGGATGAAACATCAGCTTTCGACCCCTTCCAGTCCGGCTTCCGTGCTGGGCATGGGACGGAGACGGTTCTCGTCGCTGTCACAGATACGCTCCGTATGCAACTTGACCGAGGCGGATCGGCGCTGCTGGTGTTGTTAGATCTCACCGCAGCGTTTGATGTGGTCGACCACGACCTTTTGGCCCACCGCCTGGCCGCCTCCGGGGTCCGGGGCACTGTCCTTCAATGGATTGTCTCGTTCCTCCGGGGGCGGAGTCAGCAAGTGTGGTGTGGGGACAAAGCTTCCCAGAGGTGCCCGCTTCATTGTGGTGTGCCTCAGGGGGCATTGTTGTCCCCACTGTTATTTAACATCTATATGCGACCCCTTGCTCAGTTGGTACGGAGCTTTGGGCTGGTCTGCCATCAGTATGCTGATGACACTCAGCTCATTCTGTCGATGGAGGCGGGAGCTGTCACCGCCCCTGCAGCTCTACAGCATTGTTTGGAGGCGGTCGCTGGTTGGTTACAACAGAGCAGGTTAAAACTTAATCCATCGAAGACGGAGATCCTCTGGCTTGGCCGGGGGGGAGAGATTGGGGAATTCCAGCCGCCGGTGTGGGAGGGGGTCACATTGGCGCCGACCTCCTCCGTTCGCAGCCTGGGGGTCCACCTGGATTCGTCTCTTTCAATGGAGACCCAGGTGGCCCATACAACCCGGGTTGCGTTTTTCCATCTTCGACAGGCCCGACGGCTGGCTCCCTTCCTCTCCAACGCTGACCTAGCCACTGTGATCCATGCAACGGTCACCTCCAGGCTAGACTATTGTAACTCGCTCTACGCGGGCCTTCCCTTGCGTCTGATTCGGAAGCTAAAACTGGTCCAAAATGCAGCTGCACGTCTGCTCACAGGCAGTGCCATCTGGGATCATATCCAGCCTGTGTTGCACCAGCTGCATTGGCTCCCAGTGGAGTTCCGAATCATCTTCAAGGTGTTGGTGTTGACCTTTAAGGCCTTACGCGGCCTGGGACCCTCGTACCTTCGGGACCGCATTACCCCATATGTCCCGAGTCGACCTCTGCGCTCAGCAGAGGCCAATTTACTGGAGATCCCTGGCCCCTCAATGATGCGGCTGGCCTCCACTCGGGCCAGGGCCTTTACGGCTCTGGCCCCTGCCTGGTGGAACACTCTACCACCAGCTGTCCGGGCCCTGCGGGACCTTGGAGAGTTCCGTAGGGCCTGCAAGACCGAATTGTTCCACCGGGCCTTCGGAGAGACCAGCCGCTGAGGGTGCCCTGCTTTCATCCTCCCCCTGCTGTATAGGGTCCCTAACATCATCGGGACCCATCACTCTTCTTGGGAGGGTTGCATATGGGTTCGTGGGATACTGTTTTAGAATGAAAATTTTAAACTTTTATATATTTATGTTTATATATGCTTTTATATTGTTCACCGCCCTGAGCCCTTTTGGGATAGGGCGGTATACGAAATCAAATAATAATAATAATAATAATAATAATAATAATAATAATAATAATATTATGATACTGAAATATTGAAGAACGACAATATACTCTATAAGGAAATTGTCAATAAGCAAGGGAAAATCAAAACACAGTAAGAGATAGAGTAAAAAAATACAATGGTTGACATATTTCCAGATAACATCCAGACTTAGAAGAGAACTAATACCTCAAGGAACATTATGTGAATTATCAGATTTTGAAAAAGACATTACAACACAGAAAAGACATTTGGTGGGAAGAATATATGAGATTTTGCTGAAAACAAACAAGTAAAGATGTGTATGGTATAATGGATGCAAAACTTTAAAGAAGAGATAACTTTTCAACAATGAAAAATTATGGACTAAAATATTAAATTTACTGCAAGCCAATGCTAAAAGAGAATTGGTATAAAATGTTTTTCAGATAGTATATAACTCCTGAAGTCACCAAGAAGATGACTTAATAAAATGATGGTCTCTGCTGGAGATGTCATAAAGAGGTCAGGTCCTTTTTCCATATGTGGTGGACTTGTAGAAAAATTAAGTATTGGATAGAACTACATATGAAAATGCAAAAGTTAATTTAAATTTCCTCTTATTGCAAAAAAAAAAAAAATGTTATTGGGTATCTTACCAGAAAACCTTCCTAAGAAGCTTAATGAACTATGTTGGCACTTACTAACTGCAAGCAAGAGTAACAATTGCATCCTGGTGGAAATCCAATAAAGATCTTGCTACAGAATTTTGAGAAGATTAAATCAGAGACTATGCTATAATGGCCAAACTTACAAATCTTGTAAATAGATGGACAGAACATGAATTTGACGAGACATGGGAACTTTATTTTTTATATGAAGCTGAATTGATCATGTAAAAATAAAACAACTCAGTTGTTAATTTGATAATGATTAAGATATAAGAGCCCGACCAGTAAAGGCGATTTAGAACTGGTGGACAGAAGACAGTGATTTAAAGATTTCATAATGGTTTCTCTAATAATATTATAATGCCACTATAGGATCCATTATATTATGATTTGATTAATGCAGCCTTGGGTAGATGTACTGTGTTGATTTTTTGCTCTGTTTCTACCTGTTTTGAATTCTTTTTGTATTGTATTTTTTTCTATGTCTATCAAATATATTGTTAAAATTAATTAAAAATATATTTTTCAAAAAACCAAAGTTTTTCTAATTTTCCTTCCTCCCTTTCTGTGTGAGGATGGATGGGTATGAACTGCTGGAGAGACAGCAAGGTGTTGTGGTTAAGAGTGGCAGAATATAATCTGGAAAACTCAGTTTGATTCCCCACTCCTCCACATGAGCAGTAGACTCTTATCTGGTGAACTGGATTTGTTTCCCGATCCCTACACATGAAGCCTGGGTGGGAGGTGCTGCTTTTGGGTGTGTCCTTTTTTTAAAAAGTACCTTCTATTCTGCGCAGCTCCGCATGAGAGGATGACCGGCCCTCTGACCCCCGAGGTGTCGCCTGTTCCCTCATCCCTTTGGAGCTGCGCACGGAAGAGAAGGTAAGTTTAACAACAAGTATAACCCCTCAATCTTTTCCAAGGTGAGGCTTAGAGTTTATTGAAGGAAATAAAGAACTAAAAAGGTGCTCCAGCATAAAACAGTGAAACTGTTGTGTTCGGAAGAACCTGCGTAGGAATACTTGCATGAGGAGGTGCGGAGGTGCATTCATGAGCTGCAGCAGCTCTGCGGCCACCTGCACAGATGCATGCAAACGGCCTTAGGGCTGCACCAGGATCACATATCCCAGTGGGTGAAAACAATGGCCGTTTCCGCACGGCCTCCCTGTCGCCTCCACGCCGGCGAGAATTCCGCCGGCGTGGAGGCGAAGGCCGTTCGCATGCACGCATGCGGACGGCCTCAGCAGAGGCCGGCAAACGGCAGGCGGCTCCGCATGGAGCCGCCTCTTCCCCCT
>NC_059436.1:48202821-48223361 GCF_021028975.2 Sphaerodactylus townsendi | reverse complement strand
AGCATGGCCAATTGGCCATGCTGGCAGGGGCTGATGGGAATTGTAGTCCATAACATCTGGAATGCCAAGGGTTTACCACCACTGCACTAGATCAGGGGTCTTCAAACTATGGCCCTCCAGATGTTCATGGACTACAATTCCCATCAGCCCTGCCACTTGGCCATGCTGGCAGGGGCTGATGGGAATTGTAGTCCATGAACATCTGGAGGGCCATAGTTTGAAGACCCCTGCACTAGATGGTCCCTGATTGGCTAGGATCATGTAATGAATTAGGAAAAGACAATGATTCCAAAGCTACTGCAAATCAGGGAAAGAATGACCATGAGTAGACAGAGAAACAGATGTATTAGAGTTGCCAACCTCCAGCTGGGGCCTGGAGATTTGGAATATTATATCATCTCCAGACAACAGAGATAAGTTTGTCTGCAAAACATACCTGCTCTGGAGGATGGACTCTCTGCGATTATATGCAACTTAGGTCCCTCCCCTCCCCCATTGGTGCTCTCCTAAAGCTCCTGCCTCAAAATCCCCAGGGATTTCTCAACCCAGAGTTGGCAATCCTAATAAGGACATGTGGAATAGTAATGAACTATTTCAGCCCTTTCCCCGAAAGCTGAAACTGGAAGATATTTGTTGTAACTTGAGCTGTCATGCAATTTGGATGGCTTTTTTAATTGGATGAATTGGCCATTTGTCCCAAAATTCTCTGACCTCTGGGCCAATGACATACATATGCAAGTGCCATCAAGTCACAACCCACTTATGGTAACTCCAGCAAGGGGCTTCCAAGGCAAGTAAGAAGCAGAAGAAGTTTGCCATTGCCTTCATCTGCACAGCCTTCCTGGGTGGACTCCCATTCAAGTACCAACCTGGCTTAGCTTCTCAGACACGAAGAGATGTCATCTTTCATCCCTGGGACCAGAGGTGGGATCCAGCAGGTTCTCACGGGTTCCCGAGAGTAGGTTACTAATTATTTGTGTGTGCCGAGAGGGGGTTACTAATTGGTGATTTTTCCACATGATTTTTGCCTTAGTTACGCCCCTCCTCTCAGCAGTAGCTCGCAGAACTTGAAGCAGTCTAGCAGGAGGTGCACCGGCGTGCATGGCAGCCTGCGCCTGCGTGCATTCGTTTCCCACCCAAGGACCGGCGCAGCGGCTGCTTCCTTGCCACAGCCCTGCCCAGGAATGCCCCATCACCAGAAGGCCATTGCTTTCACCTCCTGCACGTGAGCTCCCAAAGGCACCTGGTGGGCCACTGCGAGTAGCAGAGTGCTGGCCTAGATGGACTCTGGTCTGATCCAGCAGGCTAGTTCTTATGTTCTTATGTCCTTATGTTCATCCTTGGAATGCCTGGCCACGCCCCCATCATGCCCCACCCAGCCCCATTGGCACTACGCCACAGTTTGAATCCCACCACCATGGGAACCTGTTACTAAAATTTTTGGATCCCACCACTGCCTGGGTCACATGAAGATTTATCATGGTATACAACTGTCACTGTGACTACAGCTTCTTGTGGACAGCCTCAGAAACAGGAAAGCAATGGTGCTCTCAACTAAGTGCATGGACAATATGAGCAGAATTGCTTGGATCCTATAGATCAGAATAAAAGATGTTGGGCTGGAAGGGGCTGAGGATACTACCAAGCTAGAATTACTGGCTGAGGCCTTCTCTGTGCATAAAGCTCCCAGCTACTGAGAAGAAGCATTCATTTCACTATGATATTGATGAAACAAAAGGCCCCTGCTTTGTCTCAAACATTCTTTAAGTCCTTTGGAATGATCAGCCCTGAAAGCGGGAGATTAGTCATCATGCCCCTGTCAATGTTTTCTTCCAACTAGCTGACAATGTATGCCTTGGAAGATCCTCTAAACTCACGGCTGAATACATTAGCCAGAGGACGACAGAGGCGGATTCCAATTAGGATGGAAGAAAGACAGGTGGATTTTCTGTTTTGTTAGATATGCTGCTGAAGATAATCACCAGGAATGGCGGCTGGTATATTTCGACTTTCTTGTCAAGCCGAAATGGGGATGATCAAGGACACAATTGGTCTTAGGCACTGTGGGGTGACCAACGGAAGTACCACAACTATGCCCCATCACAACCACACCTTTAAAGGTGGCCAAGACTTGTCTCCTCCTTGGTATTCTAAAGAAATTGCCTCCAGGAACAGTGATGCTTTGATGCGGAAGGGCTTGGCCTATTTCTGCATCCCTTAGGCATGTTGGCGGATATTGATTGCCATGTTTTATGGTGATAGTGGCTTTGTGCTAATTACAGCTCCAAAGAGAGCTGTTTTTTTCTGTACTGCCAGTCCCTTACAAGAGTTTGGTCAGATTGGACCACAATTTGTGCTCCGCTATCAAACACGAATATGCTTAATCTGCATCAAATGGCCATTTTTGTAGAAGATCAAAAAGATCTTACTACCATCCGATCCTCTGAAGATGCCAGCCACAGGTGCAGGCGGAACATCAGGAGAAAATGCTACTAGAACACGGCCACACAGCCCGGAAACCACACAACACCCAAGTGATTCCGGCTGTGAAAGCCTTCGACAATACATAGATCAAAAAGAGTTTGGATTTACACCCTGCTTTTCTCAACTGTAAGGTCTCAAAGTGGCTTACAAACTCCCTTTCCTTCCTCTCCCCACAACAAACATCTTGTGATGTAGGTGGGCCTGAGAGAGTTCTGAGAGAGCTGTGACTGGCCTAAGGTCACCCAACAGTCTTCATGTGTAGGAGCAGGGAAACAAAATCCCATTCACCAGATAAGAGCCCGCTACTCATGTGGAGGGATGGGGAATCAAACCCACATCACTCTAATCTCCTTCATGAACATGAAACTGTGAATATATTTGCTTATTTAGAAATACTGTGTCCTATATTTTTAAGCCATTTCCCAGAGCAGCCTGGATATTAACGATGATGATTTTCATCTTCTCTAATTCAGGAACATGAGACGGGATTTGCACTATACAGAATAAGTAGCTGTGGACTATACATCCCAGGGACGCTCCATCCTCCACACAACCCAGTGGTGGGTTAAAATCGAAGCCAAACTTAATGAGTTGGGCATTTCCTTGGAGGACCTGCTAATGCTAACAGAGCAGGAGGTCTATGGGGCTATCAAGAAGAGACTTTTTGACAGAGAGTTTCAACAGATGCTAGAGGAAGCTAATAAAACCTGTTCCCCGATCTCTCTGGGAATACCTGTGGATAGATTAATTGTAGCCCAGTACCTTTATCTCCTGGTTGAGCCCCGGTGGTGTAGAGCAATCACCTTAGCTAGGTGTAATGCCCTGCCTTCTTCCTTTAGCCTTGGACGCCACCTTGGAATCCCGCATAAAGAAAGGAAATGCCCGTGTGGCATGGGTTCTGTGGAAACAGTACCTCATATGCCATTGAATTGTCCTTTTTTTATGAGATAGGTAGGAAGAAGCACATAATCCCCTTCCTGCATGGAAGTGAAGGCATTACAGATAAACAGAAGGTTATATATCTTTTAAACAGCCACAACTACGAGCTGTTGGAAGCGGTGGCTAAATTTTTAAATGGTGTTATTTTAACTCGTCAGAAATTGTAAAGTTGTAAAGGCTGTTATTATCTTGCTAAGTTAATCTTAAACAATTTATATGCCATTAAAGGTATTCGAAATCGAATAAGTAGCTGGCATAGTGCATTAAACAAAGGTACGAAAAAAAAAGCTCACAGAAAGATATTTGTAGCATAACTTCTCTTTTCTCAAAGAATACCACAATTTTGCTGTGAAGGGATTTGTTCCTTATCCCAAGCAGAAGCATGACTGACTGCAAGTATTTGGGGGAAGGGGATCTTAGCCAAAGGTCTAGACTAGTACCCCAACATTTCTGCCTTTTAAAAGATTTCCCTTCCTTTGCTGACAATACAATTCTAAACAGAGTCACACCCTTTCAAGTCCATTGAAAACAATGGGGTCAGAAGCTCGCAGCTCTGTTTGAACCTGTACTGACCGTCATGCCCCACTCCATTCCCTTACTCCTTCCCAAAGAATGTCTCTCCTGGGTGACCTTGGGCTAGTCATGGTTCTTCTGAGCTCTCTCAGCCCCACCTACCTCGCAGGGTGTTTGTTGTGGGGGGGGGAGGGGAAGGAAAAGGAGATTGCCAGCCCCTTTGAGTCTCCTCACAGGAGAGAAAGAGGGGATATAAATCCAACTCTTCTTCTTCTCATTATATAAATAATCTTACCTGGCCTTTGCACTATGGACCCTCGTGTATCTAATCTGGAGGAACCGGGTTTGATTCCCAGCTCTGCCGCCTGAGCTGTGGAGGCTCATCTGGGGAATTCAGATTAGCCTGTCCACTCCCACACACGCCAGCTGGGTGACCTTGGGCTAGTCACAGCTCTTCTGAGCTCTCTCAGCCCCACCCACCTCACAGGGTGTTTGTTGTGAGGGGGGAAGGGCAAGGAGATTGTAAGCCCCTTTGAGTCTCCTACAGGAGAGAAAGGGGGGATATAAATCCAAACTCCTCCTCCTCCTCCTCCTCCTCCTCCTCCTCCTCCTTCTTCTTCTTCTTCTTCTTCTTCTTCTTCTTCTTCTTCTTCTTCTTCTTCTTCTTCTTCTTCTTCTTCTTCTTCTTCTTCTTCCTACTTCAAGGAAGTACAGTTGTCTCAACTCCCCAAGGGACAAGCATACACACAGTGAAAGTGGACAAGAGTCATTTTCCTGTATCTGGCATTTCATAATGAGATTATATGTCTGCGTTGTGTTGTGTGACTTGGCTCAGCGGCTTGCCTTCATTAAAGATCTCTGTGCCTTGAGGGTCAGAACGTTCTCTTCCAGTGTATCAGTTTTGAGCCTTAATGATTGGAGGCTGCTGGACCTTAGCCTGGTGAGCTATTTAAATTGTTCTCATTTGCCTGATTGGAGCAAAAACATGGACTGATTTAAAACTGCTGACCTACATAGTTTTTAGTTGCTCTATATTTTATATACATCTTATATTTTGAATAGAGAAAGGTTGGTATGCTGTGATAAAGAACGATGGCGACAGAGATCGAGACAGGCAGATTGGTGGCAACAAGCATCAGCTAGCTAGAGAGACCTTTTCAGCCATTGGCTGGGGTGCCATGACGACACAGAAGGCTTAGAACATTTCTGACGACTGAAGGGAAATGCGGTTGTGGAATTCTGCAACATGATACACTTTTCCTCTGGTGGTGACATGGCCTGGGAGTTCCACTCTTCTCAGGTGTAAGACCAAATTCAGATCAGGATCAAAGGGCGTGGTTGATGTCAAACTGTTGATGTCACTGTTGATGTCAAACTGCTGCCACCATGCCCCTTCCGCACACGCAAAATAATGCGTTTTCAAACCACTTTCGCAACTGTTTGCAAGTGGATTTTGCTATTCCGCACAGCTTCAAAGAGCACTGAAAGCAGTTTGAAAATGCATTATTCTGCATGTGCGGAATGAGCCCATGTTTCAAGTGGGATAGTAATTAACTGAGACCCAGGCAGTAGTAATAAGGAAATGTCTTCAGTAGACAAATCTGCTTCGTGCGTGTCATTTTTGGCCCTCTTACAGCCACACCTCACCCACCCTTTAAACAAGGCGGGCTTTTAACCATTCATCCTTGACTCCAAGAAGGTAGTAAATATTGAATGCTGCAACTAACCGCAACAATAACCGCAGCTGAAGAGGCACGTCTCACTACCGTGGTGACCGAAGAAGAGTTGAGGGACCGAGTTCTCCCCAACCCCATCACGTGATCATTTCAGCGGGCAGTGATCGTGCCAAGTGAGAGGGGTGGGTGGAACACCATCTACTGAAGATTCTAGAAGAAGTGTGGAAGATTCTTATCTCTGTGATGGGCCTGTGCCTGCCCAGTCCCGTGTGGGACTGCACAGATCACTCAATGAACAACAGTTATAGGTAAGTGTAACACTGTTTTAGCTCCTGAACACACACTCTTTCTGCTTCTCTGCTTTGTCACTTCCTGCAGCTGTTCCCTCACACTTCTCCTGTGTCCCTGAGTTATAACTTCTGTCTGTTTTTCTTGTACACTAATACATTCTACATACATTGATGAAAACAGGGCATAGATCGTTATACAAAAGAATAGATTGGTGTAGACCCGTGGACCCCCTGCGGGGTGGTGGGATTACTTATAGGGACACTAAGAGACCAGAGGGCAGCGGGGGGGGGGTGCTGGAGGTGAGCCCCTTCAATTGTGTTGTTCACTTATTTACAACAGATCCAGCTATGGAACCATGATGGCAAATCTGGTGGAAACAATCACTTTTCCCCATGATTTTGAAAAGTTGTGATCACAGGGTCCATCAATTTTGTGGAACAAATTAAATTAAAAAGTTTTAAATGAATTTTGAATAGATGTGCACTTAATTATGACTATTTTTAATTGAATTCCCTAGTGAGTCATGCAAATCACTATTTTGAACAATGTTTTTTTTTTTCTATGGTAAGGTTGGGGGCACTGGGGATGTGTTTATGGAACCAAGGAAGTGGCAGTCCGAAAAAGTTTGGGAACCAGGTGCTCAGGAGCAGCAGCAGCAGCAGGCCCTTGCTTTCACCTCCTGCATGTGAGCTCCCAAAGGCACCTGGTGGGCCACTGCGAGTAGCAGAGTGCTGGACTAGATGGACTCTGGTCTGATCCAGCTGGCTAGTTCTTATGTTCTTAACCACTGGTGTAGACCAACCTGAGTCTTTTATGATCTAACACCTTCTACCTTTGCCAGCTCTGGACAAATCTTTCACACACCTTCTCTTTGTTCCAACAGACCTTATCAGGAAGGTGGTCTCACTACAGAAAGTCCTTTCTGCTGCTCAGTTGTTTTCATTGGGTTACAGTTCCTGGAGACCTTTGGGTGAGGAAATCATAAGTCCCAATAACTGGACGCCACCAAGCCATCAGCAGTTGAAAGACTGGGATGAGACGGCTCACATCAATGGCATTCCTCTGACTGCCATCCATCTTCCCCCAAGTCCCAGTAGAGGTTGTTGTATTTGCTGAAGCTTCTTCAGTAATAAGAGTCTTTGGGATGGCAGCAATTGTGTATAATAAGCCTATAACCTCTGCTTCCCAATGACAGATTTTCTTCATTAAATGAAACTCTGATTGCAGGCATCAAAAACCTTGGCTTGGGGAACCTTCAAGAGCCTCTTCCCCTGTCGCCAGTGTGGAGAGAAAAGTAAACAGCGGAAGGGAAACGGAGTCTGGGGCTGCTTTTTAATTGGAGGCAGGATTTTAAACACTGGTCAGGCACAGCTAAGCCTCTTTCCCTAAAGGGAGCATTGTGTTTCCTTTAATAGCAGGGGGACGGGAAGAAACACAAAGCGTCTTAGTGGTGATCATTACAGACCAGGAGGCATCATAGCATGCATGCAATTAGCTGTAATTAGAAAGAGAGGGCTTGGCACAGAATAAGCAGTTAACCCTAGGGATTCCACTGTTCATTCCATGCTGCAGAAGCCGAACTGCACATTCAAGTTCCCGCTGTCCCTTTGGGGGCACAATCCAATCAAATGTAAGCATTTGTTGAAATTTTATGTTGATTTCTTTTTTTATATAATTTTTTTATTGTATAGAATATTATATTTGTTACATTCAATATGTTTGTTCCAACTATACTTTTTTCCTTTTTCACCTTCTCCCCCCCTCTTTTCCATTGATTATTTCAAGCAAGCAGCAGAAGGTTCGTTCTTCTTATTCTCTTATTCCACAGTTCTTCATTAAATCCGGCTTCTTCCATCCATTTTTCATACAATGTCCATAGCTTCATAATATCTTCTAGTTTCTCTTGCCATAGTGTATTTTTTGCCAGTCTCTCAAAAAATCTCTAACTGAATTTGTTCCCACATATATTCCAACCATTTTGAGACTGTCCATTTCTTGTTATCTTTCCAGCCCAACGCCAACACTGCGTGTGCTGCTCTAATCATTATTTTATACATTGGTTCTAAATTTCTGTTCACTCTTATATCATCTATTATCCCCATTTTATGTTAATTTCGATCAGAGAAAGTCAAGCATATATCTACAGCCTTCATCGAAAGAAATGGGGAACTAGTGAGCTTAATATTGACTGCATAATGTCCTTCATTCATTTGAACCTAACCTAGCCACTGCCCTTCATCTTCTTTGGGTGCTGAGAAGTCAGGGGATCATGAGGGGATAAATCTTCCTTACGCCCTGTGGCAAAGAATTCTCCTAAGATCTTCTTTACTTCTGATCTTCACTGCTGGGCATACTCTTTAGTTGTCCCACCTTGTCCCTCTTTAAAATAAATGTATACTTGAATCAGCTTACGTAACTGAAGTGATCCCCCTCCACCCATCCACCCATCCACCCATCCACCCATCCACCCATCCACTCACTCACTCACTCACTCACTCACTCACTCACTCACTCACTCACTCTGTCTGTCTGTGTTTTACCTCAGATAACATTTAAAATTTAACAAATAAATGGTATAATTTTATTGAACACTTCAGGGGACTTGGGTAGGATGGAATATTGTTAATAAGGACAGAAGCATTTTTTAACGGATAAAGATGTTTCCAATGTCCAGCAGAGATGGTGTTTGGTTGATTATTAATTTGGCTGTATCTATCTATCTATCTATCTATCTATCTATCTATCTATCTATCTATCTATCTATCTATCTATCTATCTATCTATCTATCTATCTATCTATCTATCTATCTATCTGTCTGTCTGTCTGTCTGTCTGTCTGTCTGTCTGTCTGTCTGTCTGTCTGTCTGTCTGTCTGTCTGTCTGTCTGTCTGTCTGTCTGTCTGTCTGTCTGTCTGTCTGTCTGTCTGTCTGTCTGTCTGTCTGTCTGTCTGTCTATCTATCTATCTATCTATCTATGAGCCTGGAAGCTAAGCAGGGTTGGCCATGGCTCATACTTGGATGGAAGACCACCAAGGTAGATCAGGGTTGCTATGCAGAGGAAGGCAACAACAAACCCCCTCTGCTCATTGTTTGCCTTGAAAACCACCCAAACCTGTTTGCAACTTGCTAACAACTGTAGTAATGCACTGCTGACCCAGCAGCACCGTGGTAGAACGTTGGGACGCCAACGGACCTACGGCCTTCTGGTCGCACCGCACCCCCACTCCTCATCCCCCTATGAGTCACGGGTCATGAACTGTCTGGCTCAGTCACCGGGCGCAGGGACAATGGTCTTGCCCCCAGGTGAGGATTAGGCTCAGACGCTTACGCTCCTCTCCGCACGTGGCCAGGTGAGATCATGCATCACATGATGATCTCCCGACCTCCCGCCTCCCGCTCTCCCGGAACTCCCCCCGGTCCTCCCTCCTACACGCCCCCGATAGAATAACAATAAAAGGTGCCAGGAACCAGCACGCGGGAGACTCGCTAGGAACACGGACCTCCGGGCTCCCGCTGCTGGCGATCTCCACCAGATGTTATCTCCGCGTCTCGTCTCGTTCTTACGCTGACCACGTGGGTCGACTACAACAACAGCAACACCAATAATGCCCTCATGGACACCCCCTTGTCCTAGGGAAGGGGCTTGCATGCTTCGATGATGTTGAGAATTATGCTGGAGGTAGTGCATACTACCAGAAGGGTCTTCACTCCTATATCAGACAGGTTTCAACCAAGAAACCAGACTAAGAGCGTCCACCAACCCATAGAATTTGGTGAAAAAAATACAAAATAACTCTGTGTTGCATTGGTCATTGCACGGGTTAACAAGGTCTGGAGTCTCTCAGCATGCATTAAGTGGGCTACAAGCAGACCAACCATTAAAAACAAAAAGAAAGAAGTTTAGTACACAAGAAAATCGTGCCATCACAGCCAGGGAATTTGGACCATGCGGAAACGGCCCATAGTTTGTTACTACAACTCAGAACCAGAAAAAGAGGCCAGATACAGAGACTATGGCAGAAACCAGCTGAGGTCATCCCAGTGGTAATCAGTAGTCTGGGAGCCATTCCGAAAACACTAGGATGGCACTTAAAACACCTTCAGATAAGAGGTGGGATCCAACCAGTTCTCACCACTTCTCTTGAAGTGGTTACTAATTTTTTCTGAGTGCCAAGAAGGGGTTACTAAAGCAACCTCCCTGCCCAATAGGGACTGGAGGGGCGTGTGTGTGGCGGTGCCATTGTTTGAATCCCACCACCATCGGAACCTGTTATTAAAATTTTTGGATCCCACCACTGCTTCAGATCAACAAAATCAACATCAGTCAGATTCAGAAGGTAGCCCTTCTGGAACCTGCATGGATACCATGCTGGTATATTATAACCTCCTAGCCCTCTGGGTGAGGCTCGAATGGTAATGAAACGCCAACAACCAGCTAAAGAACTGACAGCTGCGATATTAAACAAAATTAAATAATAATAATAACATCCTACAACCCAGTTTTGTGGTGCCTTGCTTAACGGAAGTGGAGCAAAATGAAACCTGTTTGTCAGCTGTTCCATGTTGGTGCAAAAACTCCAATTTATGAACTGCCAAACTGCAAAGTCATTAAGCTGCTTTTTGGTATCGCCACCTGTTATTTCCGTACAAATCTTGAACATGTATTGATGGACTAGCTCGCTCTGGTCCCCTTTCAACACATCCTGGGTGTAGACGAGACTGAATGGTGCGGAAGGGTTAAAAAATTCATCTTGAGAAATTGAGAGATTGCCCTGCAAGGGTGTTATTTATTTATTTATTTCGGCTAAACTGCAAAAAATTTGTCGTTTAATGGAAATTGTCTCTGGAATATTCCCCTCGGAGGATGCTCCGGGGGAAAAATCAAGGTCCTGTCCTGGCTGCTTGCCAGTTCTCTCCCTCTCTCTTCCCTGCTGCTATCATTGCTAACACAGTATTAGAACTGACAAGTGAGTGACAAGTGAGTGGGGTTGTAACTATGGCAATAAAATACTCCAGCAACAAGTCATATTATTTGCTTGCAATACAAACTTTTTTAAACATGCAAGTGGCTTGTTTTTGCAGTGATTTCACTCCACGTTCATGACTTTTTAACCTTGTTCACCTACAATTGAGTTGTCTCTTATGTTCCCTGTCTTGTAATCTGTATATCCACTTGCGAAGCGAGGCCTTGTGTGAGGACACGGAATCCGTGGATGGGGCCACGCTGACAATAAACATATTTTCCCTGCAAACATGGGGTAGCGCAAGGTTTGAAGAAAAATCTGAAATCGTTAAAAAAAGGCATTTGAGGGGGTTAAATCCTCCCCCAAATAAAAGTGCATTGTCTGAGCATGTGCAGACAGTGCTTTCACTTTTGATTCCACAGAGCTGATAGTGGTGGACTCCGGGAGTCACTCTGGGCCCAGATGCAGTGATGAGTGAAGCTGGGGCTTTGGAGGCTGGAATCTACAGAATTACATACAGGCTAAGCTTCTTGCCCCCAAATTCCTCTCTTCTCAGGTTGACAGAGGCATATATAACAGTGATGGCGAACCTTTTCGAGACCGAGTGCCCAAACTGGAACCCAAAACCCACTTATTTATCGCAAAGTGCCAACATGGCAATTTAACCTGAATACTGAGGTTTTAGTATAGAAAAAATGGTTGACTCCAAGGCATGCGTTACTCGGGAGTAAGCTTGGTGGTAGTCAGTGGCTTTGCTTTGAAGCAACTGTGCAACACTTCGAACGGGTGAATCACGACCCTAGGATGGTTTACTCAGAAGCAAACCTCATTGCCAGCAACTGAGCTTATTCCCAGGAAAAGGTTCACGCTTTCGTTCTTCCCATGAAAAACAGTAGGATTTAACAGCGCTTAACAGGGTTACCTACACTGCTTCCCCAAAACTAGGTCTTAGGTTTAATGCTAATAATCTTCCTGAAATAATTACACTATTATCACATGACGAACTCTATTTGTGCGTGCCCACAGAGAGGGCTCTGAGTGCCACCTCTGACACCCGTGCCATAGGTTCGCCACCACTGATATATAATATTGAAAACATAGACAATGGCTGATTTTGCACTTTCTAAATGCTCCGTGGCTGAGTTTAGAGAGAGTCCTATCCACATTCCTCAGAGCTCTTTTTAACACTCCTAAATGTACAGCTAATGTAGTTTTAAGACAAGAAGCAGGGTTGGTTAAAGTTGAGACAACCTTTTGGAGGCTTATTATCAAATACTGGCTTAAAGTCCTCTCCCATCCCATGGGTTTATTGCCTTTGCTTCTGGCAGCAACACCATATCCAAGCTGGCTAGAAAAAATAACACTTAAACTTACACAGTGTGGTTTGGATCCTGTACAATTATTGGAACTGGATCATTGCAGAGCAACAGCCTTGGTCTATCAACGGCTCAATGATATTGAAATGCAAACAGATTTCTCCTTGTTACCGGCGTTATATAAACCATTAAAATCTTGGACAGGTATCTCGGCTGCCCCTTACCTGTCCAATATAACATCTACGAAATGCCGCTGGGCCTTTTCAAGGGCCCGTTTTGACGCTTTTCCATCAGCCAATCTAATGGGCAGATTTCAAAAAATCCCACGACATAGGAGACTATGTGTTTGTAACTCAGGGGAAGTGGACTCCTTTATTACATATTTTATTGCATTGTGAACTCCTATAAAAGGGAAAAGGGAGGCGCACTCATCCATTGTTTATCCAGTACAGAACTTTAACTAGAGTATTCCGACTCAGTTCTTGTGAGAATTTTGCTGGAAGACCGAGTTTCTCTTATATCTCAGCAGGTAGCTAAATTTTGTATGCTGGCATATAGTAAGAGAAGAACCATGTTGGGACCAAGAGCCAGACCACATGAGGGTGACCGTAAGAATGCTACAAGCTGATGATATTTTTTGTGTGGATTTCTGTTTCGTGGATTTCAGTGCAAATTCGATTGTTCTTTTGTTTGTTGTTCCTCCTTTTTCTTGTTCTTCTCTGCTCTTTTTTGCTGGCCTAATGGCCGTAATAAAACTGAACTGAACTCCGTGGCTGAGCCGGGGAGCGTACCCAAAGGTGGGATCCAGCAGGTTCTCACCAGTTCCCGAGAGTGGGTTACTAATTATTTGTGTGTGCCGAGAGGGGGTTATTAATTGGGTCTGATTTTCCGTTAGAAATTCCATTAGGTCCAAAAATCATACAGTCCTGTTGTTTCCTATGTATCTGGTTAGTGAAGGTAGAAAACAGGATAATTCTCCCTGTTGGGCTGTTTTAAAAAACATGTTTTAGAAATATGGTAAAGTTCCTTATTTAAGGAAATTATCCTTCTTTTGATTTCTAGAAACAAAATTAAGTATTTGAAAGTATTAAGTATTTGACAGGCAGTCAATTAGAGGAGAAGTAGTTGTTTCTGTTGGCAGTAGACGATAGGACTTGCTATAAAGAGTTTAAATTATGGACAGAAAGATACCAGCTGGAAATTAGGAACTTTTTTTTACAGTAAGAGTTTTTTACAGTAACAGAGAAATTATTAATGCCCCGCCCCCATCATGCCTGACCACGCCCCCGTCGTGCCCTGCCCAGCCCCATTGGTGCTACGCCACTGTTTGAATCCCACCACCATGGGAACCTATTATTAAAATTTTTGGATCCCACCACTGAGCGTACCTGCTGCGGGGCTTCTCACCCTGCTTGTAGTTCCCCACTGGATCTTTTCTTGTAGTTCCCCACTGATTGTAGTTCCCCACTGCTGCTGCCTGGCTCTTTCCTTTGCTCGAGTCAGGGATGGTGTGGGAAGTCCTGAATGGTTCCCCACAAGCCCGGGGCTTTCCTATAAGCACCGCTTAAGCACCGTGAGCTCTTCTGTAGTCTCTTTCACGCATACGCGGGCAGCCTCTGTTTCCTGTGTTCGGATTGGCTGAATCTTGCCCCATTTCCCCCACTCACTATTATTTTAGTTTTACATGACTCTGAACACAAAACAGGCACTGAGAATCAGCGCCCTCACCTCCCATCTAAAATCCTTACATGTGCGAGAGAATTGCCGCCCTCCCGTTCGCAGCGCCTGCACACACCGCTTTTCCATCCAAGGTTTCTCCCTCCTTTCTAAAAACCAAGGTTTCTCCCTCTTGTTTTTTTTTCACTGCAAGGGGGGGTGGGGGATGGTGCCGCTTCTCAGAGCCTGTCCATTGGTGGGGCGGGCCAGAGCAGCAAGGTGGGAAAACTGGCCCTGTTTCTGCTACAGATAAGTTTTGAACATTGGTTGGAAGCCTCCAGAGCACAGGTGTCAAACTCACGGCCCTCCAGATATTATGGACTACAGTTCCCATCATCCCCTGCCAGCATTATGCTGGCGGGGGATGATGGGAACTGTAGTCCTTAACATCTGAAGGGCCACGAGTTTGACACCTATGCTCCAGAGCAACAAAGGGGCATTGTGGTTCAGGAAATTCGTGGAGCAAAGCCATTGCCACGGGGCGGCTCTGGGGCAAAAATGTAAAAGCCACGTTGCAGCACCGGGGGGCTGTGCAAACCTCCCAATTGCATCGGGGCATTCCCCATGCCAACAGAGGGGCAATTTTGGTGTGCAAAATCAGCCACTATGGAGATCCAAGGGAGCAGATGAAAACATTACACATACTGGTAGGGCAGTAGGCAGGCCTGAGTGCCCAGACAGCACTTTTAGCCAGAAAACAAAATCTTGCTATTAGGATGTAACTACAATGGGAGAAAAGCCCTTGCAGGTGACATAATCATGTCTCCAGTGATGTGCTGAGATCACTTCAGGCATGAATGGAAATGACATCAGAGTGTTGCTGGTGTTGCTGTGGTATTCAGCCAAAACTCTGTGGTTTAACCATTGAGTTTTGACCAAATACTACAGCCACACTGGTGGTGCACCGACATCTCTCCCATTGTTCCAGAATTGACACCAGCATGTTGGGATTGCCGGAATTACCCACCCACCCCACTCCACTCCTATTTTTCTTCCACTGCCTAGCTGAGCAGCAGCAAGAAAGGACCATTGTGGGCAAGAGATCCCCTATCCCAGGTGGGAAAATGAAAATCCTATTGTTACCCAGGTTTCACAGGTTGTGAACTTATTTTTAGGAAATCTCCACCAGCTGCTAAGAGTGTAACAGCACACAAATATCTTTAAAGTAGCGATGTGGAAAATAACTCGGCTTTGGCAATATGAGAGGCAGGCTGGGAGGGGATCTTTTTAGACTATGGATACCAGAAACGGCTTGAAATGTATCCACAGAGAATTCACAAAAGACCAAATTGCAGTTTAAATATTTTATATAAATTTTGTTTACAAGCAATCATACAGTGAGACGTTAAGGCACATACACACAGTTCCTAAGTATATAAACAGGGCAGAAAAGATGGGTTTTGGATGATAGAATAGGAGGGGGAGCAAGGGACTTATACGTTACCAAAGATCTGCAGAGAAGTTCCAGTAGAAGGCAAGGATCTCTATGCCAGCATAGGAATCCAAGCGAAGGATGATATATCATGTCTCACACCAACTTGACCAAGGGAGGTTCAGGTTAGAAATGAGCAATGAGTTTGAGAAATGAGCAATGAGAAATGAGCAATGAGTTTAAGGCGAGCAGGACTTTTATAGGGTGGATCGCTGGTTTGGCGGAAAAAGAGACCCTTTGCATTAGGTTTCATTTCTTGCCTCTATGCTGGTTGCAGGGCTGAGCTAATTAGCAGCTCTGTCTATTGATCTACTTCCCGGCACAAAGGGGTCAATTGGTCCTAGATTACATCAGTAGCTCTGAAAGGCTTTATGCAGAGGTACTTCCTAAAGTCTCTGCCTTAAGTATTTAAATTTAGCTGAGGCTTGAGTGATTAAAACCCAGATGGGAGAATTTTGTGGTGATTTTAGGTGCAGCCCAGCCAAGGGAAGGAAGGGTGCAACATCTCAATTCAAGGGATCATTCACATTTGCAACTCTATTGGCTTGGGTGTGGACATCAAGGAGCAAATGAGTAGATTTATTTCTTACTGACTTGGGTGTGGCTTGGGTGTGGACATCAAGGAGCAAATGAGTAGATTTATTTTCTACTGACTGTTTGCTATCCCTTAGGCTTGCTGTTAGCCCATTTTGTCCTGCGCCACACCATATATATTTGTTAGCCTTAATATAGCTCAAAAATATATCTCACATATACCTTGTATTGATAAATATCCCGGCTTGGATGCGTGATTTAAGATGTGGGGTGGAAGGGGTACATAACACTATTGCCATTTTCCTTCAAATATCCCAATATTTACTTGACATTATCTATACCCTTTCTACCTAACCAAGCTACAGGTACATTTCTGGTGTTGGTGAGTTCTTCCTGATTTGGAAAACCAGGCAGAAGACAGATGGAAAAGAGAAGGTGAGAGGGTTGGAGAAAAAGATATCAGTCTCCTCTGGAATGGGTCCAGGGAAAGGAGATAAAGATGATTAAAGGCTTAGAGAAGGATTGACCTATGAGGAAGGATTAAAGGGACTAATTATGTACAGCTGAGATAAAGGAGGACTAAAGAGGTGATTTAATAACAGCCTGTAAATACTTGGAGGATGTCAGCATGAAAGAAGGGGGTGGGCTGGGATTCTTTCAGATAGTTTACGGAAGAATAATTCAAAGGGATGGGATGAAATTGAGAAGGAAGGTTTACTGCCAGCCATTAGGACAGTCATTAGGTGATAAACAGATGGGAGAAGTCTAAGGAATATAGCCTGACGTGAAAAAAGGGACAAGAGGACAAGGAGTCAGAAGGCACTTATAGATGAGGCAGGTAAGCTGGCTCAGAACTGGTTTAGTTGCCTTAGTTGCTGATGGTTGATTTATGGTGGGCTGGAGGGGAGGAATAAATTGTGCCTCAGAAGTGGTGCACCCCTGCACTGGTGGATTTGCCCTCCCCGGCAGAGGGGCAGAAACACTGGTGGGTGGACATTGTGAAACCCAGCACTGCGTCAGCACCTGATGCAGGAGTGGAGATGATGTTAGTAGACTTCCACCCTGCATTTGTTGCAGTTATGCCATGGCCCCAGCTCTTGGACTTACACCATCCTTTTGGGTTGCATAAGTTCATTGAGCCCAATGGAGGGCTTTCCGTTGACTGAGGGGGGGGTTGCCTCCCTGTGCCATCAGAAAGCCCTCTTGGAGGTGGCAGGGTGGCATCATTTCAGTGCCACATCCCACCACTAGGGCTCTGAATGGGACTGCCCATTATTTTCCTGTATGCATCTTCTTTCTTTCTTTCTTTCTTTCTTTCTTTCTTTCTTTCTTTCTTTCTTTCTTTCTTTCTTTCTTTCTTTCTTTCTTTCTTTCTTTCTTTCTTTCTTTCTTTCTTTCTTTCTTTCTTTCTTTCTTTCTTTGGTTCTTTCGTTCTTTTGTTCTTTTGTTCTTTCTTTTGTTCTTTCTTTCTTTCTTTTGTTCTTTCTTTCTTTCTTTCGTTCTTTCTTTCGTTCTTTCTTTCTTTTGTTCTTTTTTTCTTTCTTTCTTTCTTTCTTTCTTTCTTTCTTTCTTTCTTTCTTTCTTTCTTTCTTTCTTTCTTTCTTTCTTTCTTTCGTTCGTTCGTTCGTTCGTTCGTTCGTTCGTTCGTTCTTTCTTTCTTTCTTTCTTTCTTTCTTTCTTTCTTTCTTTCTTTCTTTCTTTCTTTCTTTCTTTCTTTCTTTCTTTCTTTCTTTCTTTTTTGATAATTATTGCTTCTCATCATGCTGGAGACAAATGACATGGACTAACAGCTAGGTAATTTCTTTACCTGGTCACCCAAATACACCTGCTGAATTTAGTCCATATGGGATGGGGCTGTAGGAAGACTGATAACTGAGGTAGAATCTCTCTCTAGTTTCTTCTCTCTTGCAATAGCAGAAAAGCCAGTGGGATTCCTCCCTTAGCTCCTCTGACCTTGACCAAACCACAGGTCATGCTGGAAGATACGTGGCTGGATCCCCAACACAGTTTTCCTTTGTCAATAGCAGCTGGGAGAAGCTCTGAATTCTTCCAGGTCCCACATACTTTTGAGGATCACGATGCAAGCACCATATAGGCAACTTGTATGTCTTGGTCCTCATGGGGCAAACAACAGTTCTATGGGTTTGTCTGAGTCATTGGTACAGGAAAAAATGAGTGCAAGGCAATTACTGTAGGGGAAAAAATTGCTGTTTGGGGTTTCAGTCTCAGTTGGGGTCTCCTATTGCTCCAATTTCCAATCTGATGACAGGGTTCCCTGCGTCTTATCTGTTTGCCTCCAAGAAAGGAAACTGTTCAGCTTCTTTAAGCAGCTTTATCTGTTGCTGACTTTGCTGAGGAGTTCAGAAGCATTTCCATAGAGTTTAATCTACAGCTGCCTTGTTGACGCTAAATCCCATTACTCCCCCTCCCCAGTCCTCTGCAGTAAAAAAAGTTTTGTCCAATTCAGCACCTGCAAATCCATAATGAGGCATTTCATAACAGCTGAAGCTGGAATAGTGTCTTGCATGTTAAAAATAAATGCAGTAACAGATCAGTAAACTTTTGAATCGCAAACACTTATGAATCTTGCTGTCAAATGAAAATGTAAAGGTAACCATTTACCAATTGTTACAGGTCCTCAGTCTTGTAGTTATGTAGGGACATAAGAAGACTCCAGCTAGACTGGAACCATCTAATCTAGCATACAGTTACCATCAGGGGCCTCCAGAAGCCCAAAAACTGGGCATGGTGGCTAAAGTTTTTCTTTATCTTTGTCCCACAGCCTTTCAATCTGGAGATTCCTTTTACTATCATGCAAAATATTGTCTAACAATTTTAACAATTAAGAATTTTGTCTAACAATTAAGAAAGCTAGTTTTCTAAGACAATGGCCACGACAACATCACAAAGGAACCAATTCCATGCTAATTATGCTTTGTGCGAATGAATATTTTCTTTCGAACGTTCTGAATCCAGTGCCATTCAGTTTTACTGGATGACACCAAGAGCTAGAATATTTATGTACTTTACATTCTTGTGGACCCAAAATGGCTTACAACATTCTCGTTGCCTCCATTTTTACTTCACAACAACCCTGTGAGGTAGGTTAGGCTGAGGATATATGGTCAGCCACAGGGCAACTAGTAAGCTTCCAGGACAGAATGGGAATTCAAACATGGGCCTCACACATTTCTTGTGTGAAACTCCGTCGACAGTACCATACTGGTTCTTGTAATAGTGGGAGGGGGAGCCTTTCCATCCAGTGTTTCCATATCGTACATTGTTCTATAACCCAAATAATGTTTCTCAAGCATATTTCTTTTCTAAATGCTTTACTGTGCATTCTTAAGCATGTTTATGTCACGATCTGTTACCCCTTGCAGTAACCAGACTCTAGAGATCAGAAATGGATTTATTGACAAGTTAAAGTGAACAGCAATCAAGTCAGTTTTTGCTGGAACTGAGTCATAATACAGCAAGTTTTGGTTGATATCACTTCATCCAAAACATCCCTCCAAACCCAGTTCTTAGGATCCCAGCTGGGTGAGATCACTAGCAGCATCCCCAAACAACGTGGAGTCTTCAAGGCCAGGCCAAAGATCAAATCAGGTGCCAGTCAGGTCATGAAAGGTGGGTGAGGAAAGAATGCATGCAAAAAAAAAAAAGGAGGAGGAGAAGGAGGAGAAGAAGAAGAAGAGGAAGAGGAAGAGGAAGAGTAGTAGTAGTAGTAGTAGTAGTAGTAGTAGTAGTAGTAGTAGTAGTAGTAGTAGTAGTTTGGATTTATATCCCCCCTTTCTCTCCTGTAGGAGACTCAAAGGGGCTGACAATCTCCTTGCCCTTCCCCCCTCACAACAAACACCCTGTGAGGTAGGTGGGGCTGAGAGAGCTCCGAAATGCTGTGACTACCCCAAGGTCACCCAGCTGGCATGTGTGGGAGTGCACAGGCTAATCTGAATTCCCCAGATAAGCCTCCACAGCTCAGGTGGCAGAGCAAGGAATCAAACCCGGTTCCTCCAGATTAGAATGCACCTGCTCTTAATCACTGCGCCACTGCTGCTCTTTGCTGAGTCCTGCCTTCTCCCCATAGTGATTATTCACTATCTTTTCCTAACTATGTATAGTGCCCCCCTTCCTAGGGTGAGAAACTGGTATGTAGACTGTATCACTTCAGTTTGCAGCTCACATCACCAAATGCTCCTCCATTTCATAATCAGCCCTTCACATTTTGGCCCTGACCTTTCCCCAAGCAACTCAGGGTGCATATGTGGTTTCTTTCTGCTTTTAATCCAAAGAGCAACCCTGTGAAGTAGGCTCGGTTGAGCAGATTAGAATGCACCTCCAGATTAGAATGCACCTGCTCTGAACCACTACGCCACTGCTGCTCCTTAAAACTCCTTAAAAAACAAGCCAGGGGGTTCCCCATTGCCAATTGCTCCTATCCCCTCCCCAAAGTCTCAAAGACAAGAACTAGGGAAGAGCAGTGCTAACAAATAATCCAGGGTCTTGACAATTTACAACCATTGAAATCAGTGTGCCTAGAAAGATGTAAATCAGCTTAGGATTGTATTGTCGAAGGCTTTCACGGCCGGAATCACTTGGGTGCTGTGTGGTTTCCGGGCTGTATGGCCGTGTTCTAGCAGCATTCTCTCCTGACGTTTCGCCTGCATCTGTGGCT